>NC_079190.1:1929742-2044322 GCF_029499605.1 Hyla sarda
TATACACGGGGGAGCAGGGTCCGAGGGGGCAGGGACTGTATACACGGGGGGGAGCAGGGTCCGAGGGGGCAGGGACTGTATATACGGGGGGGGAGCAGGGTCCGAGGGGGCAGGGACTGTATACACGGGGGGAGCAGGGTCCGAGGGGGGCAGGGACTGTATACACGGGGGAGCAGGGTCCGAGGGGGCAGGGACTGTATACACGGGGAGCAGGGTCGAGGGGGCAGTGACTGTATACACGGGGGAGCAGCGTCCGAGGGGGCAGTGACTGTATACACGGGGGAGCAGGGTCCGAGGGGGCCGTGACTGTATACACGGGGGAGCAGCGTCCGAGGGGGCAGTGACTGTATACACGGGGGAGCAGCGTCTGAGGGGAGGCAGTGACTGTATACACGGGGGAGCAGGGTCCGAGGGGGCAGTGACTGTATACACGGGGGGGGGGGGGAGCAGGGTCCGAGGGGGCAGGGACTGTATACACGGGGGAGCAGGGTCCAAGGGGGCAGTGACTGTATACACGGGGGGGAGCAGGGTCCGAGGGGGCAGTGACTGTATACACGGGGGAGCAGGGTCCAAGGGGGCAGTGACTGTATACACGGGGGGAGCAGGGTCCCGAGGGGCGGCAGTGACTGTATACACGGGGGGGGAGCAGGGTCCGAGGGGGCAGTGACTGTATACACGGGGGGGAGCAGGGTCCGAGGGGGCAGTGACTGTATACACGGGGGGGGGGAGCAGGGTCCGAGGGGGCAGGGACTGTATACACGGGGGAGCAGGGTCCAAGGGGGCAGTGACTGTATACACGGGGGGGAGCAGGGTCCGAGGGGGGCAGTGACTGTATACACGGGGGGGGAGCAGGGTCCGAGGGGGCAGTGACTGTATACACGGGGGGGAGCAGGGTCCGAGGGGGCAGTGACTGTATACACGGGGGGGGGGGGGAGCAGGGTCCGAGGGGGCAGGGACTGTATACACGGGGGAGCAGGGTCCAAGGGGGCAGTGACTGTATACACGGGGGAGCAGGGTCCGAGGGGGCAGGGACTGTATACATGGGGAGCAGTGACTGTATACACGGGGACCAGGGTCCGAGGGGGCAGCAACTGTATACACAGGGAGCAGGGACTGTATACACGGGGGGAGCAGGGTCCCGAGGGGGCAGTGACTGTATACACGGGGGGGAGCAGGGTCCGAGGGGGCAGTGACTGTATACACGGGGAGCGGGGTCCGAGGGGGCAGGGACTGTATACACGGGGAGCGGGGTCCGAGGGGGCAGGGACTGTATACACGGGGGGAGAGCAGGGTCCGAGGGGGCAGGGACTGTATACACGGGGGAGCAGGGTCCGAGGGGGCAGGGACTGTATACACGGGGGAGCAGGGTCCGAGGGGGCAGGGACTGTATACACGGGGGAGCAGGGTCCGAGGGGGCAGGGACTGTATACACGGGGGGGAGCAGGGTCCGAGGGGGCAGGGACTGTATATACGGGGGGGAGCAGGGTCCGAGGGGGCAGGGACTGTATACACGGGGGGAGCAGGGTCCGAGGGGGCAGGGACTGTATACACGGGGGAGCAGCGTCCGAGGGGGCAGTGACTGTATACACGGGGGAGCAGGGTCCGAGGGGGCTGTGACTGTATACACGGGGGAGCAGCGTCCGAGGGGGCAGTGACTGTATAGACGGGGGAGCAGCGTCCGAGGGGGCAGTGACTGTATACACGGGGGAGCATGGGTCCGAGGGGGCAGTGACTGTATACACGGGGGGGGGGGGGGAGCAGGGTCCGAGTGGGGCAGGGACTGTATACACGGGGGAGCAGGGTCCAAGGGGGCAGTGACTGTATACACGGGGGAGAGCAGGGTCCGAGGGGGCAGTGACTGTATACACGGGGGAGCCGGGTCCAAGGGGGCAGTGACTGTATACACGGGCGGGAGCAGGGTCCGAGGGTGCAGTGACTGTATACACGGGGGGGGAGCAGAGGTCCGAGGGGGCAGTGACTGTATACACGGGGGGGAGCAGGGTCCGAGGGGGCAGTGACCTGTATACACGGGGGGGGGGGGAGCAGGGTCCGAGGGGGCAGGGGACTGTATACACGGGGGAGCAGGGTCCAAGGGGGCAGTGACTGTATACACGGGGGGGAGCAGGGTCCGAGGGGGCAGTGACTGTATACACGGGGGGGGAGCAGGGTCCGAGGGGGGCAGTGACTGTATACACGGGGGGGAGCAGGGTCCAAGGGGGCAGTGACTGTATACACGGGGGGGGGGGGAGCAGGGTCCGAGGGGGCAGGGACTGTATACACGGGGGAGCAGGGTCAAGGGGGCAGTGACTGTATACACGGGGGAGCAGGGTCCGAGGGGGCAGGGACCGTATACATGGGGAGCAGTGACTGTATACACGGGGACCAGGGTCCGAGGGGGCAGCAACTGTATACACAGGGAGCAGGGACTGTATACACGGGGGAGCAGGGTCCAAGGGTGCAGTGACTGTATACACGGGGGAGCAGGGTCCGAGGGGGCAGGGACTGTATACATGGGGAGCAGTGACTGTATACACGGGGACCAGGGTCCGAGGGGGCAGCAACTGTATACACAGGGAGCAGGGGACTGTATACACGGGGGAGCAGGGTCCGAGGGGGCAGTGACTGTATACACAGGGGGAGCAGGGTCCCGAGGGGGCAGTGACTGTATACAACGGGGGGGGGGGAGCAGGGTCCCGAGGGGGCAGTGACTGTATACACGGGGGAGCAGGGTCCGAGGGGGCAGTGACTGTATACACGGGGGAGCAGGGTCCCGAGGGGGCAGTGACTGTATACACGGGGGAGCAGGGTACGAGGGGGCAGTGACTGTATACACGGGGAGCAGGGGTCCGAGGGAGCAGCAACTGTATACACAGGGAGCAGGGTCTGTATACACGGGGGGGGAGCAGGGTCCGAGGGGGGCAGCGACTGTATACACGGGGAGGAGGGTCCGAGGGGGCAGTGACTGTATACACAGGGAGCAGGGACTGTATACACGGGGGAGCAGGGTCCGAGGGGGCAGGGACTGTATACACGGGGGGCAGGGACTGTATACACGGGGAGCAGGGTCCGAGGGGGGCAGAGACTGTATACACGGGGGGTGGTATGTCACCACTACCCCCCCCCAACCCCCTTCATGTCACCACTACCCCCCCTCCCCCCCCTCTCCATGTCACCACTACCCCCTCCCCCCCCTCTCCATGTCACCACTACCCCCCTCCCTCCCTCGACATGTCACCACTACCCCCTCCCCCCCCCATGTCACCACTACCCCCTCCCCCCCCCCCCATGTCACCACTACCCCCTCCCCCCCCCTCTCCATGTCACCACTACCCCCTCCCCCCCTCGACATGTCACCACTACCCCCCTCCCCCCCCCATGTCACCACTACCCCCTCCCCCCCCCCCCATGTCACCACTACCCCGTCCCCCCCCCCCCATGTCACCACTACCCCCTCCCATGTCACTTCTACCCCCTCCCCTCACCCCCCCCCCCTCCCCATGTCACCACTACCACATATAATGGAGGCTCCGGTGTGACCGCTGCCGTACACTGCAGTTCACACTGATTATCAGCCGGAGAGGACAGAGACCGGACGAGGCTGAAGTTGGTTCCTTATTCTCTGTCTTATAGATGACGAGGACTAATAAACCTTTTCTCCTCTTATTTCTCTGCACTTCTCTGTTTTTATACATAAATGTTGATTATTATTTGGGAACAATCAGGTTCAGAGAAAAAATCTACATTGTTTGTATTTTTCCTGAAAAAAACAATAGTAAAAAATGGATCAAAAAATCTACATTTTGAATAAATAACTGATGATTTCAAGGGGTTAAACGCCATTGGGCCACTGAATTAAGGATGGGAATATAAAGTCAGGGCCCCTCCATAATACCCAACTGTATCCAGCCTGGACCACACTGTGGATTGGCAGGAAAACAGGGGCCAACCTTGCCAACTATCTACATTTTCTACATTTTGAATAAGTAACTGATGATTTTAAGGGGTTAAACACCATTGGGCGACTCAAGTGAGGAAATAAGAAGAAGAATGGCCCCAATGTTGTATCCAAAAAGGTAGTGGCCAAAAAACAAGAGCTATTATTTTTTTGTGTGGAAGGGCATCTTAAAATCTGCTTGCCCTGTAGAGCCCCAACACCCCCCATGAGTGCGGCTGTGGTATTGTCTGTGGTATTGCCCGCGGCTGTGGTATTGTCTGTGGTATTGCCCGCGGCTGTGGTATTGTCTGTGGTATTGCCCGCGGCTGTGGTATTGTCTGTGGTATTGCCCGCGGCTGTGGTATTGTCTGTGGTATTGCCCGCGGCTGTGGTATTGTCTGTGGTATTGCCCGCGGGCTGTGGTATTGTCTGTGGTATTGCCCGCGGCTGTGGTATTGGCTGTGGTATTGCCCGCGGCTGTGGTATTGTCTGTGGTATTGCCCGCGGCTGTGGTATTGTCTGTGGTATTGCCCGCGGCTGTGGTATTGTCTGTGGTATTGCCCCTGGTTGTGGTATTGCCCCTGGCTGTGGTATTGGCTGTGGTATTGCCCCTGGCTGTGGTATTGGCTGTGGTATTGCCCCCTGGTTGTGGTATTGCCCCGCGGCTGTGGTATTTGCTGTGGTATTGCCCCTGAAGCCATCTTGTATCGTTACATAACATCGCTTGTTGTCGCCCTCACGACCTTGGTTGCTCCTTTGGAAAGGAGAATAATCTCCATGAGGGACATTTATCAGGGATTTTGAAGGTTTGTCTATTTTTCTTACCAAAAGTCGCTCGTGTGCTTAAGCAATTTTTTGTGCGACCTTTGTGGTTAAGCATAAAGTACCAATCAGCCTTACCTAAGCAGTTTTCACTTTGCTGTGCTCGGGAAGTTAAGTCGCACTTAAGCAAAAAAATAAAATAAAATAAAAAAAAGTGCAGAACCCCTTTAAAAAGTGGCAAGTGTAAGCGAGGTCAGACTAGCTTAAAAAAAAACTTGCTTTTGACAGGATTGTTAAGTCACACAAAAAGTCGCAATGAGGACTTGTAAGGGAAAAAATATTTTTAATATGTTCTGTTGTTTTTTTTTATTCCTTTACAGGCTTAGTAGTGGAATCTGTCTTATAGACGGAATCCATTACTAAGCCGGAGCTTAGACTTAGCCCCAAAAACTAACCCCCAATTATTACCCAGGTACCCACCACCACAGGGGTTCCAGGAAAAGCCGGTACAACAGGCCTTGAGCATCAAAAATGGCGCTCCTGTGCCAAGGCAGTAACAGGCTGGGGTTATTTAGGCTGGGGAGGGCCAGTAACAATGGTCCTCGCCCACCCGGGTAACGTCAGGCTGTTGCTTTTTTTTTTGGTATCTGGCTGAGAATTAAAACATGGGGAACCCTATGTGTTTGTTTTTATTAAAAAATAAAAAGACATAGGGTTCCCTGTATTTCAGTATCAGCCAGATACCAACCCCCCTCAGGTCAGTGGCCCAACTACGTTTAACCCCTTAAATTCCTCAGTTACTTATTCAAATACTGAAAATGTACATAGTTGGCAAAGTTGGCCCCTGTTTTCTTGCCAATCTACAGTGTGGTCCAGGCTGGATACAGTTAGGTATTATGGAGGGGCACTTACCCTTTATTTTTCAACCCTCAGGTCAGTGGCCCAACAGCGTTTAACCCCTTGAAACCACCAGTTACTTATTCAAAAAAATTATATAGTTGGCAAGGTTGGCCCCTGTTTTCCTACCAATCTACAGTTTGGTCCAGGCTGGATACAGTTGGGTATTATGGAGGGGCCCTGACTCTTTAGATGCCTACCTTTAGATTAGTGGCCAAATGGCATTTAACCCCCTTAAAATCACCAGTTCCTTATTCAAAATGCAGAAAATGTATATGGTTGGCAAAGTTGGCCCCTGTTTTCCTACCAATTCATGGTTTGGCCCAGGCTGGATACAGTTGTATATTATGGAGGGGCCCTTTCTATTTCCCCCCTTAGGTAAGTGGCCCAACAGAATTTAACCCCTTAAATTCCTCAGTTACTTATTCAAAACGTAAAAATATGTATACGGCTGCCAAGGTTGGCCCCTGTTTTCCTGCCAATCCACAGTGTGGTCCAGGCTGGATACAGTTGGGTATTATGGAGGGGCCCTGACTTTATATTCCCATCCTTAATTCAGTGGCCCAATGCCCAATGGCATTTAACCCCTTGAAATCATCACTTATTCAAAATGCCAAGGAAATTTCCAAGGAAAGCTGGGTAAAAATCAACATGGCTGTCAGCAGGTGAGAACTTTCTAGTAGTGAGACCCGAGATCAGTGACTGGAAGAACAAGATGGCGGCGGGAGGTGGTGACCCCGGTGAGGTGCTGACCCCGTGTGAGGCGCTGACCCCTGTGAGGCGCTGACCCCGTGTGAGGTGCTGACCCCCTGTGAGGTGCTGACCCCCTGTGAGGTGGTGACCCCCTGTGAGGTGGTGACCCCCTGTGAGGTGCTGACCCCCTGTGAGGTGCTGACCCCTGTGAGGCGCTGACCCCCTGTGAGGCGCTGACCCCTGTGAGGCGCTGACCCCTGTGAGGCGCTGACCCCGTGTGCGGTGGTGACCCCTGTGAGGCGGTGACCCCGTGTGAGGCGCTGACCCCGTGTGAGGCGCTGACCCCCTGTGAGGCGCTGACCCCTGTGAGGTGCTGACCCCCTGTGAGGTGCTGACCCCTGTGAGGCGGTGACCCCTGTGAGGCGGTGACCCCTGTGAGGCGCTGACCCCGTGTGAGGCGGTGACCCCTGTGAGGCGGTGACCCCTGTGAGGCGGTGACCCCTGTGAGGCGGTGACCCCTGTGAGGCGCTGACCCCTGTGAGGCGCTGACCCGTGTGAGGCGCTGACCCCGTGTGAGGTGCTGACCCCGTGTGAGGTGCTGACCCCGTGTGAGGTGCTGACCCCCTGTGAGGCGCTGACCCGTGTGAGGCGCTGACCCCGTGTGAGGTGCTGACCCCCTGTGAGGCGCTGACCCCCTGTGAGGCGCTGACCCCGTGTGAGGCGCTGACCCCGTGTGAGGCGGTGACCCCGTGTGAGGTGGTGACCCCTGTGAGGTGGTGACCCCTGTGAGGTGCTGACCCCGTGTGAGGTGGTGACCCCTGTGAGGTGGTGACCCGTGTGAGGTGGTGACCCCTGTGAGGTGGTGACCCGTGTGAGGTGGTGACCCGACCCGCGGGGCTGTCATCCATGTCACTCACTGGGTACCGTCCGCTCCCTCATATATTACCGCCCGAGGAAGTCACCGGGAACTTACCGGCATACTGACCACCCCGAACGGCGGGAAACGGGAGCGGAGGAGACGGGGAGAACAATAGTATGGAAAGAGATCACAGACGCCAGGATCAAACTCCTCACAACATGGCGCCTGGGATGTGTGGAGCTCCGCAGTGTATATATATGTGTGTGTGTGTATATATATGTGTGTGTGTGTATATATATGTGTGTGTGTGTATATATATGTGTGTGTGTATATATATATGTGTGTGTGTGTATATATATGTGTGTGTGTATATATATATATGTGTGTGTGTATATATGTGTGTGTGTGTGTGTATATATATATATATATGTGTGTGTGTGTGTGTGTATATATATATATATGTATGTGAGTCTTGTATCCGTCTTATATATATATATATCACACAATATAACAATGAACACAAGTCCTACCTCCCGAATATAGAAGATCCCGGATGTCCTTAGGACCTTCAGTGATGTCAGGATCATGTGATCAGTCACATGGGTGGGAGGAGTCAGATTACAACCTCCATAAAACAGGAATGACCCTAAATCCTCAGACATTTCATCAATCCTCTCTATAGAACTATTTATATATATGACCAATAGCGCCCCCGAGTGGTGACAATTATATAATTATAGAGACATCATTTATTATACATTTCATCAATCCTCTCTCTATAGAACTATTTATATATGACCAATAGCGCCCCCGAGTGGTGACAATTATATAATTATACAGACATCATTTATTATACATTTCATCAATCCTCTCTATAGAACTATTTATATATGACCAATAGCGCCCCCGAGTGGTGACAATTATATAATTATAGAGACATCATTTATTATACATTTCATCAATCCTCTCTATAGAACTATTTATATATGACCAATAGCGCCCCCGAGTGGTGACAATTATATAATTATAGAGACATCATTTATTATACATTTCATCAATCCTCTCTATAGAACTATTTATATATGGACCAATAGCGCCCCCGAGTGGTGACAATTATATAATTATAGAGACATCATTTATTATACATTTCATCAATCCTCTCTATAGAACTATTTATATATGGACCAATAGCGCCCCCGAGTGGTGACCATTATATAATTATACAGACATCATTTATTATACATTTCATCAATCCTCTCTATAGAACTATTTATATATGGACCAATAGCGCCCCCGAGTGGTGACAATTATATAATTATAGAGACATCATTTATTATACATTTCATCAATCCTCTCTATAGAACTATTTATATATGATCCAATAGCGCCCCCGAGTGGTGACAATTATATAATTATACAGACATCATTTATTATACATTTCATCAATCCTCTCTATAGAACTATTTATATATGACCCAATAGCGCCCCCGAGTGGTGACAATTATATAATTATAGAGACATCATTTATTATACATTTCATCAATCCTCTCTATAGAACTATTTATATATGGACCAATAGCGCCCCCGAGTGGTGACAATTATATAATTATAGAGACATCATTTATTATACATTTCATCAATCCTCTCTATAGAACTATTTATATATGATCCAATAGCGCCCCCGAGTGGTGACAATTATATAATTATAGAGACATCATTTATTATACATTTCATCAATCCTCTCTATAGAACTATTTATATATGACCAATAGCGCCCCCGAGTGGTGACAATTATATAATTATAGAGACATCATTTATTATACATTTCATCAATCCTCTCTATAGAACTATTTATATATGACCCAATAGCGCCCCCGAGTGGTGACAATTATATAATTATACAGACATCATTTATTATACATTTCATCAATCCTCTCTATAGAACTATTTATATATGACCCAATAGCGCCCCCGAGTGGTGACAATTATATAATTATAGAGACATCATTTATTATACATTTCATCAATCCTCTCTATAGAACTATTTATATATGATCCAATAGCGCCCCCGAGTGGTGACAATTATATAATTATACAGACATCATTTATTATACATTTCATCAATCCTCTCTATAGAACTATTTATATATGGACCAATAGCGCCCCCGAGTGGTGACAATTATATAATTATAGAGACATCATTTATTATACATTTCATCAATCCTCTCTCTATAGAACTATTTATATATGACCCAATAGCGCCCCCGAGTGGTGACAATTATATAATTATAGAGACATTTCATTTATTATACATTTCATGAAGCACAAATCCCAGAAATACACATATAGATATATAGATATATAACTTTTATACTGCCCCCATTATCCCAATAACTCTAAAATGGAGAAAGAGAAGGAAAGGAAAAAAAGACAATGACCGACATTTATCATTATGTTTAGACTGTTTTTTGTGTCTACAAAAGGTGCAAAAAAGGCACAAGCAGGGTTTATTTGCACCTTTTTTGCGCCTTTTCACACACATTTGTGCTGATTTTGCGTTGCAATGCACTGATTTTGGCCATACACACGATATGGACGGGTTTTATGAACTCCGCCTTTTTGTGAAGAGTCTATAAAACTACACATACAATGTATCAAATACTCTGTGACCATTTAATAAATGTGGCGCTCATACACAAAAAAAAGTGTAAAAAAATACTTCACTTACACCACAATGATACATTTCGGCTAAAGTGTTAAAAAAAAATTCCTGCTTTTCATTTCCTCAGTACTTTTTTCTTTTGACCTGTTTTACAATAGTTTTTTTCCATTCCCAGGACAATATAAGTGTCTGATCATGGGGGATCCAACCACTAGGACCCCCCCCCCCCCCCCATGATCTCCGTGATGGGACCCCCCCCCGATGCACAGAGCAGTCACCACTCTATGTATAGGGCTGCGTCAACCACCCCACCAAGTGGTCAAAAAAAAAAAAAAAACTCTCGTGTATCTCCGACTCTCCCATAGACTTGCATTGAGGGGGCGTGGCCTGACATCACGAGGGGCGCCGCAGTGACATCATGACCCCCGATGCTCGTTCCAAGAGTTCTGAACAAAATGTCCCAAATGCTGCGGCAGCGGAGTACCGAGTTTGTTTCCCTTTTTATCTGTTCCCAAAGTAAGTTAACCCCTGCACCCCTGGATGTGATTTTTATCACGTGGGGTCCCAGTGATATCGGGCACCTTGTCCAGTCCCTCAGAGATTTTACCGATGAGGTTTATTTAGACTCGTGGTTCTTTATATAAGATCTTTATCTACTTCATATAAAATGTTCCCCTAAGCTCGTTCTTTCCATGACCTCCCATAAATGTTTCCATTTCGTACAAACGAACGTTTTCATTGCGTCCAACCAGACGATCGCTCGTTTATCCTTCTCACTTTTTTATATTTCGGTATTTTCTCCTCTCTGGAATAAATCCGTATTTGTCCACATGTATCGAAGATGTTATAACTTTAGATAATTTCTCTGCAAGTTATTGGGATTGTCTTCGGGTCCTTTCCCTCTTTTGATATCATATACATTACCCATTCATACAATGTAATGTGAAGAAAACTGTGCCCCGTAGCCGAATGTGACGCGAGCAGCCGGGCCCAGCATTCTCTACAGACTATAGAGTAATTGTTACTCCGTATAATTCCATCTGTTTGTCCATGTTGTCTTCTGTTTCTTGTTTCCTGTATTTTTTTAGAGTTTTGCCTCTTTATACCGTCTTTTCTTCTTTTCACATAGTTTAGTTTAGGGCTATTGCAGGGACAGTGAGCTTTGGTTTGGCGGTTTTACTTAGGGGAAGACATAGGTTTAATTAGGGATTAGTTTTGTGCTGTCTTCTGTTGTATTCCTGGCTTCAATCTTCATCCAAATCATCATCTCCAGGTCCAGTCATCTAATGGTGAGTATCTAGAAGAAGAAAAGCGCTCCATAACGTAACACACCGGAGGGTGGGTAAGAATGATCATATATCAAATGACACTAACCCTGGGTGGTTGTATACCGGCATTCGCAACAACGATATGCGTGTGAATAAAGAATCAGTGTGGGTCCCATCTGCAGCCTCCAAACAATAGAGTAATTAGACCAGTCTCACTAGACCAAACGGCAGGATCGAAGTGGCACTGACCGGACCAGCAGACACAACCGTAATGGTGACAAGAGGATTTATTTACCAGGATGCAATGCGTTTCACTGCCCCCGAGGAAGCTGGGCATGCGCAGTGAAAACGCGTTGCATCCTGGTAAATAAATTCTCTTTTCACCGTTGTGTCTTTTGGTCCGGTCAGCGCCACTTTGATCCTGCAGTTTGGTGTAGTGAAGCTTATCTAATGGTGAGTGTTCATCTTGGTCTAGTGAAGCTTATCTAATGGTGAGTGTCCATCTCGATCTAGTGAAGCTTATCGAATGGTGAGTGTCCATCTCGATCTAGTGAAGCTTATCGAATGGTAAGTGCCCATCTCGGTCTAGTGAAGCTTATCGAATGGTGAGTGTCCATCTCGGTCTAGGGAAGCTTATCTAATGGTGAGTGTCCATCTTGGTCTAGTGAAGCTTATCTAATGGTGAGTGTCCATCTCGGTCTGGTGAAGCTTATCTAATGGTGAGTGTCCATCTCAGTCTAGTGAAGCTTATCTAATGGTAAGTGTCCATCTCGATCTAGAGAAGCTTATCTAATGGTGAGTGTCCATCTTAGTCTAGAGAAGCTTATCTAATGGTGAGTGTCCATCTCCGCCTAGTGAAGCTTATCTAATGGTAAGTGTCCATCTCGATCTAGTGAAGCTTATCTAATGGTGAGTGTTCATCTCGATCTAGAGAAGCTTATCTAATGGTGAGTGTCCATCTTAGTCTAGAGAAGCTTATCTAATGGTGAGTGTCCATCTCCGCCTAGTGAAGCTTATCTAATGGTGAGTGTCCATCTCGATCTAGTGAAGCTTATCTAATGGTGAGTGTCCATCTCGATCTAGTGAAGCTTATCTAATGGTGAGTGTTCATCTTGATCTAGTGAAGCTTATCTAATGGGGAGTGTCCATCTCGGTCTAGTGAAGCTTATCTAATGGTGAGTGTTCATCTTGGTCTAGTGAAGCTTATCTAATGGTGAGTGTTCATCTTGGTCTAGTGAAGCTTATCTAATGGTGAGTGTCCATCTCGGTCTAGGGAAGCTTATCTAATGGTGAGTGTCCATCTCGGTCTAGGGAAGCTTATCTAATGGTGAGTGTTCGTCTCGATCTAGTGAAGCTTATCTAATGGTGAGTGTCCATCTCGGTCTAGGGAAGCTTATCTAATGGTGAGTGTTCGTCTCGATCTAGTGAAGCTTATCTAATGGTGAGTGTTCATCTCGGTCAAGTGAAGCTTATCTAATGGTGAGTGTCCATCTCGGTCTAGGGAAGCTTATCTAATGGTGAGTGATCATCTCATTCTTGTTACCTCTGATATTCATACAAGCTTGTTTGATTCCCCTTGGTGGTTGTTCTATTCTGCTCTACTGTAAGTCCTGAGGACATCTGAGTATTGGAAGCCATGCCTGAGACCCAGGAAAGGCGACTGCTATAGGTGAAGCCTAATTCTGCAGTCTAGTGATCAGCTGCTTTGTTACACCATGCTTACATGTCCTTTCTTGTATATCACGTAGCCCGTCCTTTCTTATCACAAATCTGCCCTTAGTGAACTAGTCCAGAATACCCCAGTTTACCCGACATGACTATGACATTCTGGACTTCTTCTATGTATATTGCGCTTCCTTCCTTCAAATCCATCTCTACCTGCTGGGAGGACAGTGGTATAATCCTTACCCGTACCTTCTCCTAAATAAGGTACAAGACTATAAGTATAAGTCGGGGAGGCTTTGTAAGTGTGTAACCGGAGCTTTATACAGTGGTCCCTCAACATACGATGGTAATTCGTTCCAAATGAACCATCGTTACTTGAATCCATCGCATATTGAGGGATCTGTGCAATAATAATATAGAATGTTTTACTCACGTGTACCCGCTGCTCCGGACCGTCACCGCTGCCCTGGACAGTCGCCGTCATCACGTCCCAGGGGTGTCCCCGCCGCCCTGGATCGTTGCTCTCCATCGCCGTCATCACTTTGCTGCACACGCCGCTCCTATTGGATAACGGGACGGCGTGCACGGCAACGTGATGACAACGAAGGAGAGCGACGGTCCGGACTGTCGGGGACAGGTGAGTGACACTCACCGGAGCACACGAGGCACATTTATGCGATGGCCCCAACATGTAAACGCGTCGTTTGTTGAAATGATCGTATGTCGGGGCCATCATAGGTTGGGGAATCACTGTAATCATCACCAGTAACTGTGATGGGAGCGCCTATCTCCCCCCCCCTTGGAGAACTTGTATGGAACGATCTGTGCAGTTTCATCATACAGGAGCTTCCACTACACCGGGATGGTGACCCCATTGGGAGCACAGAAACACGTGTCATTTCCAGGGGGGAGGGGGTGTCGCCATGAGATCACATGACCCAAATAATGCGAAAGAGTTGATTCATTTTTTAGATCAAAAGGAATAAATAAGGTAACACGAGCGGAACGGTATACAGTGCTGCGTCATTGTCAACGACAAATATTAGACCTGAGGAGAACGATCCGATATCACGTGTGTGAGTGGTAAAGTATGTGAACCCTTACTTTCAGTATCTGGTCTGACCTCCTTGTGCAGCAATAACTCCATCCGAATGTTTCCTATAATATAGATCTTAATTAGAAATAGAAATTAATAGAAATCAGAAATTAATTAAATTCGGAAATGGAAATTAATTAAAATAGAAATTAATTAAATCCGGAATTGTTATATTTTTAAGGTTATTTTTTAGTTTTCTTATATAATTCCTAGTCCTTTCTCTTTGAATGACTTTTACCCCAATATTATTTGTTTCAGTCTCGGCCCCATCCTTCTCCCGATCCCCCACCCAATTTCTATACGGTTTCTTCATTCACCCATATCATTGTTTCCCAACCAGGGTGCCTCCAGCTGTTGCAAAACTACAAATCCCAGAATGCCCGGACAGCCAAAGGCTGTCCGGGCATGCTGGGAGTTGTAGTTTTGCAACAGCTGGAGGCACCCTGGTTGGGAAACACTGGCTCATATAAATGCTCCGGTCTCCTCTCCCGATTGTCTCTTCTGTTTCGGCCTCCGACCGCTCTTCACACTTGTTTGTATCCAGTATTTTAATATAAATATTTTTATTTTTCATAACACAAAGAAAATCCAAACAAGAATATAGTTTTTTCTCCGATGAGTTTCAAAATATTTTTTTTTTTTATTTTGTACAATTTTTCACACAGAACATTATAAAAGCTTCGCCCATGTGTGAGCTCTCATATGTTTATCAAATTGTGATTGATCTGCTAAGCATTTCTCACATTCTGAACAGAAAAACGGTTTCTCTCCTGTGTGAGTTCTCTGATGTATAACAAGAAGCATATTTTTTGTAAAACATTTCCCACATTCTGAACATGCATGTGGCTTCTCCCTTGCGTGACTGCCCTCGTGTGTAACACAATCAAGTTGATTAGTAAAACATTTCCCACATTCCGAACATGAATACGGCTTCTCTCCTGTGTGAGTTCTCTCATGTCTAACAAGACTTGATTTTTCTGTATAACTTTTCCCACATTTTGAGCATGAATAGGGTCTCTCCCCTGTATGAATTTTCTGATGTCTAACAAAATAATTTCTATGGGTAAATGATTTTCCACATTCTGAACAGGAATATGGTTTCTCTCCTGTGTGAACTGTTTTGTGTACAACTAAATAATGTTTACTTGCAAAACATTTTCCACATTCTGAACATGAATAGGGCCTCTCTCCTGTGTGACTTCTCATATGTATACCCAGAGTCACGTTTGTTATAAAACATTTCCCACATTCTGAGCATGAATACGGCTTCTCTCCTGTATGAGTTCTCAAATGTCTAACAAGATCCGATTTTGAATTGAATAATTTTATGCAT
Organism: Hyla sarda; assembly: GCF_029499605.1. Taxonomy (NCBI): domain Eukaryota; kingdom Metazoa; phylum Chordata; class Amphibia; order Anura; family Hylidae; genus Hyla; species Hyla sarda. The sequence continues at coordinate 1,944,912 of NC_079190.1, forward strand.
TCAGAACATGAATAGGTCGTCTTCCCTGTGTGAGTTTCCTGATGTTTAACAAGATCTGCTTTCTGAGCAAAACGTTTCCCACATTCTGAGCATGAATATGGATTCTCTGCTGTGTGCATTCTCTCATGTGACACAAGCTCTGCTTTATTGGTAAAGCATTTTCCACACAGTGAACATGAATACTTCTCCTCTGTGTGACTTTTTATGTGTATCATAAGATCTGAGTTTTTTGTAAACTCTTTTTTACATTCACCACAATTAAACCTTTTCAGTTCCCTCTGATCTGTCCTTGTGGTAACAACCTGTGATGGGTCAGGAGAAGGTTCCCCATGATTAGGGGCATTATATGATAGATCTGTACTGTGCGGTCCTGGATGTACAGTAAGGGGAAGGATGTCCTCTCCTGGGGAGTGCTGCAAGAAGTCTTCATCTTCTACTTTACAATTTAGTGACGATGTGAAGTTCCCATTGGTGTCCTTATTGGGATTTTCTGTTTAGAATAAAAAAAAAATTATTTATGTAATTTTTTTTGAACCACAAAGTAGATGAATTTATAACATTCAGAATACACAATGTTTCTGATGCAGTTTTTTATCCAGTGAATTTATCCTAGTTTCCCCGACTATTTAGGCTAACCGCCTGCATAGGACTGGGAGTATTTTAAAAGCAAAAGAAATCTTCTCAAGGGAGGGAGTATTGTGCTGCTGACCGGACTAAGGGCCAACAGAATAACTACTTAAATCCCTATCCCTTCCCTATCATCCCTCAGCAGCACAATATGGGGATTTAGCAGGTAGGACCCCATTAGGGACAGGCTTTCTGTCTTGCAGATTCAAGAACAGTTATTGCAAAAACTGTTTTAGAGTTGACTCAATTTGACTTAAAGGGGTACTCCGCTGGAAGGATGGTAACAACGGTAAAAACGTATCCCTTATCCTAAGGATTGGAGATACATTTTAGATTGTGGGTGGTCTGACCACTGGGATCCCCGCGATCTCCTGTATGGGGCCCTGGCTCTCTGTCCAAATAGCGCGTGTCGACCGCTGCATGTAGCGTGAGCTGACATGACCCTTTAATGCAGCTCTATTGGGGAGCAGGAGATTGCCAAGGCAGGGCTCTGACTCTCCCATAGAGCTGCATTGAGGAGGCATGTTACACACGCCCCATTCAGGAGGAGAACCAGGGTCCTGTACGTGAGATTGCAGGGGGGTCCCAGCGGTCCCAGCCCATTTTGACCTTAAAGGAGTAGTCTAGTGGTGACCCAGTGGTGAACAACTTATCCCCTATCCTAAGGATAGGGGATAAGTTGCAGATCGCGGGGGGTCCGACCGCTGGGGCCCCCTGCGATCTCCTGTACGGAGCCCCGACAGCCCGCGGGAAGGGGGCGTGTCGACCTCCGCACGAAGCGGCGGCCGACACGCCCCCTCAATACAACTCTATGGCAGAGCCGAAGCGCTGCCTTCGGCAATCTCCAGCTCTGCCATAGAGATGTAATGAGGGGGCGTGTCGGCCGCCGCTTCGTGCGGAGGTCGACACCCGCTATCTGGCCGGAGAGCCAGGCCCCCGTACAGAGAGATCGCAGGGGGCCCCAGCGGTCGGACCCCCCGCGATCTCAAACTTATCCCCTATCCTAAGGATAGGGGATAAGTTTTTCACCACTGGACTACCCCTTTAAAGGGGTTATCCACCATAAGGTGATTATAGTACTTACCTGCCAGAACTGGGTATTTCCTGTTGGATTTCGTTCTCTAAACTACACATCCCACAGTTCCATGCATGAAAGTTTGAGGTCACTTTCCTTCCTCCCACACATCAGCTACAACACCCATTGTTGGTGTTTTCTAACCAGGGGCCTACAGCTGTTGCTAAATTGAATCAGGACAGGCTCCCTCCGATCACCTGACTAGTAATGTCAGGTCTCGCCGCACTGCAACCTGGGAAATCCCGTGACCTGAGTAATTTTGTATGCTGTTAAAAATAAATATTGGGGCGATAATCACATAAGAATTGTGAGAAAACCGTCACACACAGGTACAGACACTATATTATGAACTACACTAACTTTACAGCCCCTGTAGCATAGTCAAATAAAAAAAGATCCTGGAATACCCCTTTAAGGACCAGGCCAATTTTAATTTTTGCACTTTCGTTTTTCCATCTCATTTTATAAAAAGCATAACGCTTTCAATTTTGTACCTACAGACCTATATGGGGCTTGCTTTTTGCATCACAATTGTACTTAGTAATTACATCAATAATTTCACCACAAAATGTAAGGCAAAATAAAAAATATTTGTGGGGTGAAATAAAAAAAAAAAAACCTTGCCATTTTGTAACTTTTGGGGGCTTCTGTATCTACGCAGTGAACTTTTCAGTAAAATGACCCCTTATCTTTATTCTGTAGGACCATACCGTTACAAGGATACCCAATTTATATAGGTTTTATTTTATTTTACTACTTTAAAAAATTCTAACTACAAGCACCAAAATGAGTATGTTTAAAATGGTCATCTTCTGACCCCTATAATTTTTTTTATTTTTCTGTGTACGGGGCTATATGAAAGCTCATTTTTTGCGCCGTGGTCTGTAGTTTTTATCGGTACCATTTTTTTTTTATGGGACATTTTTTTTTAACATTTAAAGAATTTTATTGAAGAAAATGTAGCAAACAAGGCATAAATAACAAAATACTGTGAACGACCCTAAGGCCTTGAGGGGCCAGGAACAAAGCGGGTTTGCAAGTGTACAACATAAGAAAACCCAACAAACAATATAGAGCCATCCGTCACAATTCGGGATCCAGACAGAAAAAGCATCACAAATAATTATCACAACCACACGGTGCAGCAGGGTGAGATATAACTAAGGGAAGGGATGACCATCCAAATACTGAAGAACAGCAGTAGCAGGCATTAAGAACTGTAGCCTATGGATACAGCACTGATACAGTATAAAAACTAAAAAATAAAAGATGTGAGGGTCCCTAAGAGAGAGCGAGGAACGGTAAAAACAAAAGAAACTGCGGATAGAAGACAAATAGACATAGAAGGAAAGGAAAGACCAGAGAGACAAGAGAAAGACAACAATCAAGAACTGCTAGGAGGAGGACCGAACAGGACACAGAGCAGGGGGGAGATGGCCTTGAAAGGCCAAAGGGCAATACAAGAGACTCAGGAGTCTTCTGGGCAAACAGCACAGTTATGAGTAGAACAAAAGGCGGACCAAGGAAGCCAAGTAGCACTGTACCTAGAAACATCATCGAGGACAGCGAGGATCTCTTCCTTATGTTGAACATGAGTCACCTCCACAAACCATGCTTCAAGAGAGGGGGGCTCCATTTTCTGGGGATCACAGTTTTGGCCGCTTGGAGGTGACGCGCGAGGGACCTTTTATACCGCGACTGGGCCATGGAGAACATATAAAGCAGGACAGCCACAGGAGTATGTGGGACCTGAACCCCGATGACCTCAAGAATCACTCGTAGGACTGTGGACCAGAAAGGGGCAAGTTTGGAACAACTTCACCAGATGTGAACGAGCCCTCGGCAACTCCACAACACTAACAGCGATCAGAATCTGACGGGTACCATCGATGAAGAGCCACCAGTACTCGGTACCATCGGGAGAGAATTTTGTAGCTCGTCTCTTGAACTTTTGTAGCAATCACAGCTTTATGGGACAAATAAAAGCATTTGGACCAGTGATCAGACTAGAAAGTACGTCCCAGCTCAGATTCCCATGCACGGCAAAAAGGCGGAGGGGACGCCAACTTAGAGGACAATAGCAACCCATTGATGACGGAGATGGAGTGCCGAGGACCCGAAGGGGCCAAGCAGAGGCGCTCAAACGAAGTCAAAGAATGATGTAAATGGAGGCCACTCGGTAGAGTGGAGTAAAAGTGCCATAAGTGGAGGTATGCAATAGGAGCATGCCTAGTAGTCGGGCGGTCCAGCAAAAGGGCGTCAAGTGACTTAAGACCACCAGATAGGACATGGACAAAGCAGAGCAGGCAGGAAAGAGAGGCTCCAAAGAAACCTCCCTCAGTGGAGGCCCCCGGTAAAAACTGAGGATGGTCTGTTATGGGAAGGAAAGGGCCAGTGCTGTCAACAAGACAGGCAGCCACCCCCACCGAACACAGAGAGGCCAGAGTGTGTCTTGTTGAGTATTAAGAGGGGAAGCCGTCTTGCGCGGCCAGAGTCCAGATCCAAGGGAGGCCAGAAAGGACTCTAGGGCTGAGATCCTGTGCCAGATGCACCCAGAGTTTAGTATCAGAGTTGTGGAACCAATCTAGAACTCGGGCATGGACACAGGCCAGATGGTACAACCGACCATCAGGGAGACCCACACCACCTGACAATTTAGGGCAAGTCATAGTAAGGCGATTCAGCCTAGGACGGGAAGAGGACCAGACAAACAGACCACAGCACCTCTGTACCGAGCGCCAATACGATGACGGAATATGAACGGGAAGGTTTTGGAGTAAGTATAACAGTCGGGGAATCAGGTTCATCTTCAGGATATTAATCTGGCCAAACCAGGAGAATTCCCTGCGATCCCAGGAGGCCAAATCCAAGCGGCAATGCGCAATTAAAAGGGAGAAATTTGAAGAGACATACAGGAGGGGAGACAGAGGGCAGCTCTGCCTAGTGACGTTACTGATAGAGAACGGGGTAGAAAGGGATCCATTGATCTTTAGGCAGGCCTGAGGGGAGGAGTACAGGGCCAAGATTTTAGCAGTAATAGTAGGGCCCAACCCTATGTGATGCAGGGTTTGTGCCAGGGAGGACCAAGATATCCGATCAAAGGCTTCAAGGGAAAGGATCATCATGGGCACCTTACAAGATTGTGCATATTGCATGAGATCTAGAGTTTTGATTGTATTATCCCTGGCTTCCCTCCCTGTCACAAACCCCACCTGATTAAGGGGTATTAAAGTGGGAAGGATCGTGTTGAGTCGATTGGCTAACAGTGTGGAGTAAACTCTTAGGTCTACATTCAGCAGGGAGATGGGCCTATAGCTGAAGCAGGAACTCAGGTCTTTTCCGGGCTTCAGAATAACAACATGAGCCATAGTGGCCGCAGGTGGTATGGGACTAGTGTGGGAGACAGAGTTGAAAGAAATAGGAAGCCGGTGTTGCGATCAGGTGATCGCATGGTGTGAGAACACGCGATCACCTGATCACAACACTGGCTTCCTATTTCTCCTGGCTATAGGCCATACCGCACCTGCCTCCGCAGCAATCTATAGATATTTGATGAAGATCCAGTGTTTGGATCGAAACGTCATATATATTCTGTTAGATTGCAATATTGCGGAATAAAATCTCTAAAATACAAATACGGGTGCCAAATTTATTTCTACGTTTGATGAAGGATTGGGATCCTATTCGAGCACCACTAACTTATACAGAGAGTGCCATATTTTTATTTATACAGTATACAGACCTCACCATGACCCCAGTGCCCCCTGTACCCACAGTAATGGACAATAAGTCTTCTTACCTTGTGATGTATAGAGCCCAGGTGTATATATCCTGTACATGGAGTATACAGACCTCACCATGACCCCAGTGCCCCCTGTACCCACAGTAATAGACAATAAGTCTCTTCTTACCTTGTGATGTTGGGGGCCGGTGATCCCCCATCATGACTATGTCCTGGTACAGATCCTTGTGTCCTTCTACATACTCCCACTCCTCCATGGAGAAATAGACAGTGACGTCCTGACACCTTATAGGAACCTGACACACACAATGATACAGTCATCAGCAGAGCCCTCCCTTATTGTACAATGTCCCAGCATTCCCAGCAGTGTCACCTCTCCAGTCAGCAGCTCAGTCATCCTGGTGGTCAGTTCTAGGATCTTCTGCTCATGTATCAGTGAATGAGGTGGAGGATCCTCGGGGGTGGGGCTCTGGGTGGTGCCCGATCCTCCTGACACACGGGGGGTCACACACTCACCAGACCACTTCTTCACTACTGTGTAATCCTGTGTATGGTGAGACACTGATCACTACAGACATTCTAAGAATCCGCCCCCTTTCCAGTCATTTCCGGGATTATTTCTAGGGATAAGACGTCATGTGACCTCTCACCTCTCCGGTTATCAGGTGGATTATCTCTAGGGTGAGGTGTAATATCCTGGCAGCCATGTGCTTTCTGGCCTTCTCCATCCTTGTTGGGTCATTGGTGAAGAGGACCATGGCCTATCAGATAAAACATTTGGTTACATGTACAGTATTTCCCATAAGTGAGTTCACTCCACATATCCTGCTTAATACAGGGCAGGCTAATTGGGGAGCACATACGGTGTCTTGAAGCTTTCAGTGTGTGGAGTATGGCGGGAGTTTGCAGTGACAGAGGTGCAGCGGTAGGCTTGTGATGTGGAGTCAGCCAGGTAACTGTAAGGCCCTGTCTGCGGTACGTGCAGGAAGGGGGGCTCTTCGGTGGATAGCAGCCCTCCGATTGGGGTCGTTATTTCACCCGTGAGAAGGTAGATGGCATCTGTAAGCACCAGTCTGTTCAGCAGTGCCAGCTGATGTTGTCTTTGGCGGCAGAGGTAGTTAGTGCGAGGCTGCTGTGTATGTGGGATACTATGTCTGGCTGGCAGGGGTATCGTGGGAGGTTGCATGGATTGTTGGATACTAATACATTTGCAAGGCCAAATCATGTTACAATGAAGGGGGCTTATGGGATGTTGCGGGATGGGTGCAGGTTTCTGGGTTACTGAGAGGGTATGGTTGGAAGCTCTTGGGGACGGAAATTTTCTTGCAACCATGTTGGCTGGCCATATGTTGAAGCCGTCTAACCTCTTGGGTGGTCTATGTGTCTGTTACATTCACAGGTTGTGTCTTCATCCAAGATTGTTTAGGCAATATTAGTTCTGTCAGGTAGGTATTTTCTCTGTTAAGCCTCCTGAGGGTCACACGGGACGGGAATGTTGGGTTAGGACACAGTTAGGTTCCTATTTGTCTTGCAGGAGGACTAACAATTCCATCTGGTATGGTTTCTTCTTATTCACGTTACAAGTGGGTGCCTGGTTAGGTACTTTATTTTAGTTTTTTCTTTCCTAGGTTGTGGCTATTTTCTATTATTAAACGAAAGTGTTGAAAGACATTTTTGGTCAGATGTATGTATCTCTGTAGGATACATGTTTTGGGAAGCTTCCTATTTTGCAGTTTGTACCAGATGATTTGGAGGGTAGGTTACTTACAATGGTAGCACAAAGCAGCGTCACAGTTTGGGGTTCCTAGAGTGGTGTTCGGACAGTTTTTAGTGCCGTGGTTTTCTTTAGGACAGAGTTGAAGCTGGCACTCTGGGGTAGTAGTTATGGTGATTACCAGGCATTGGGGTTTTGCCTGTGTTATAGGTAAGTATGACCAGGGCTGGTTTTACCAGGAAGGTTATTTGCAAATGTTACGTTATGTAGTTCAGGCTTGATGTTTACATGAGGCCTGTCACGGCTACTTAATAAGGTACACGGGCTGCTTAATTTCGTTCTCGGTTCAGGCACGTTGGTTACTGTGGGTCCTGGTACCTCTACAGGCACACTGCTTGCTCAAAGACCTGTCATGGCTACAGGCACAATGGTAACGGAAGTCATGTCACGTCTACAGGCACACTGGCTGCGCAAAGACCTGTCACGTATACAAGCAGAGGGGTTACGGAAAGTCCTGTCAAGTCTACGGGTACAATGGCTTTGCAACTACAGGCAAAATGGTTACCTAAGGTCCTGGCATTACATAGATAATTAAGGGCACCATTTGTTGCAGGCATAGTGGTTTTATGAGAGCCACTATGCCTTGGCACTTATTTTGTGTAGTTCCAGGTTGGTTTCTGGGTGCTGGTCACTGGCGACTGACATCTGGTGTATGTATCCAGGATTACTTCTGTTAGGCTTCCCGGTTAGGGTCCCATACAGGTAACATCACGAGTGTCGGTTTTCCGTGGGTTTAGAGCGGTATATACATACTAATTTTGCTTTTATCAGCTCCCTGTTAAGGGGTTCTTGCAGGTAGCCATGTCTCATGCCTCAGTTATTGAACCATCTCTCTCAGTGGCGGAATCCCCCCCCCCCCTCCCTGCAGACTTCAGAACACGGTAGTTTGGCATCCTACTGCAATTGGATCATCCCGAACATTCCAGCACGCTCCGCAGAAGATGGGTCCCATTCCCAACAACAGCAAAAAGGTGGAGCTGTATCGGTTACTGATGTCTGAGGTTCCAGGGACCAGTTAAGAATCAGTCACTATGTAGACAATCCAGATGTCATTGACACCTGTACGCCATGATTAATAATATGGCTTCCTCAATGACAGAGTTCCAGTCCAGGTTGGATTTGATCGAAACTAGAAGGGCAGAGTGTGTCTACCGTGGCGGAACCAGCTGCCTCCACACCTCAGGTGGTGGTCTCAGGTACGACAGCTGTAGTACATAATGTACTGCCGGCTCATTTTATCCCTCATAATATTTACAAAGATATACTGGATGGCAAGGATATGAATCTGGCTTCACTGCTTTTCGCATCTCAGGACATGACAAACCATTGCATACGATGAAGTATTGGTACTGAGGAGTAAGGATGCCAGATTTGAACATTCCAGAATTTGTGCTGCTCCTTCAGGCCAGAAAGGAGGGAAGAGCTTGACACCTATCTTTACGAATTCGCGGAACTGGCCTTTAAAGGGGTACTCTGCTGCTCAACATTTGGAACAAACTGTTCCGAACGCTGGAGCCAGTGCCAGGAGCTTGTGACATAATAGCCCCACCCCCTCAATACATCACACCCCACCCCCTTAATGCAAGTCTATGGGAGGATGCGTGACGTTGTCACGCCTCCTCCCATAGACTTGCATTGAGGGGGCGGGGCGTGAAATCATGAGGGGCGGGGCTATGACTTCACGAGTTGCCGGCTCCAGCATTCGGAACAGTTTGTTCCAAACGCTGATCAGCGGAGTACTCCTTTAAGTATGGTGGCCCACAAACTGGGCGGTCATTGATACAGAACTTTTTTGTAGACATTTTGGGGGCCTGGGAGCTCCAACATGTTCCTTGGTGTAGCTATGTTAATATGCCTTCTACCTCTAGCAGCGGCCAAGTACAATGGGCAGGCAGAGTTCTTTCCAGAAGTGGGGCAGCACTGTTGATAAGTTGGGCAGGCCAGTTAAGTATTTGGGCAGATCATAGATTTGCAATAATTACAACTGGTCCATGTGTAACTAGCCAGTGTAGGCTCCTGCACATACGTTCCATGTGTTTTAGGGCACAGCCTAAGACAGCTTCTTCCCAGAAAGGGCCTGAATCACTAGGCATAGAGGCCACGGAGACTTTAGCTAGGAGGTTGTAGGGGTATCTCAACATGAAATGGGGTCAGGTGGCTGATCACAGGTCACTAAGGGTTTCCACACGAGCTTAGTGGCCATTGGTCAGGTTACTCACGAATTTAAAAATCTTCTGTAGATTCTGACTGTAGATCCTATTTATGGAAATTGTATGGAGTAAAATGGAGGGATCTGTATTATTTTGCCGTCAGGTTGACCTTCGGATCATAAAGCAGTCCCTGGTTATTTGACCAGTTTGCTCAGGTGCCTCACTAGATTTTGGTTCAGCTAACAGGTTGTCAGCATGTTATACATTACCTGGATGACTTTCTCCTTTTATAACCCCCGGAATGGTCCCATGGAAGTTGGGGCTCATATATGGATGTTTAACAAATTAAAAGGGTACTCCGGTGGAAATTTTTTTTTTTCATATCAACTGTCTCCAGAAAGTTAAACAGACTTGTAAATTACTTCTATTAAAATATCATAACCCTTCCTGTGCTTATCAGCTGCTGTATGCTCCAGATGAAGTTGTGTAGTTCTTTCCAGTCTGACCACAGTGCTCTCTGCGGACACCTCTGTCCATATCCAGAACTGTCCAGAGTAAATCCCTATAGCAAACCTCTCCTGCTCTGGACAGTTCCTGACATGGACAGAGGTGTCGGCAGAGAGCACTGTGGTCAGACTGGAAAGAACTACACAACTTCCTCTGTAGTATACAGCAGCTGAGTATTGAAAGGGTTTAGATGACTTCTACCACAATGCACTAACTAAGTTAACAGTCCCTAGACTGGACAGCCCTTTCCCCCGTCCTACTCCATTTGAGCTTTTGTGCAAAAGGGGTACATCGACACGGGGCCTCATATCGGAAATTTATACCATCTTAAATACGCCTACAGATACGACTACTATGCAACATTCCTATATGGCAAAATGGGAGGCTTACTTGGGAACCCCTATTTCTCCTGTCACCTGGAGGACGATTTGGACACAAACGGCGAAAGCCTCTTCATGCATTGCTCATAAAGAAACACAATATAAACTTCTGTTCCACTGGTATCATACCCCTGTGGTTCTTAAACGATTCTATCCAGATGTGTCCTCCAGCTGCTGGAGATGCCAAGCTAGTTTAGGTACATTGCCTCATATCTTTTGGGAATGTCCATCACTTTTGGCTAGAAGTACAATCTTTAGTACGGTCAGTTATTAATAGATTAATTCTGTTCCACCCTTTAACATACCTCCTCAACCTCCCTTCCAAGGGCATGCAGGGAAATGAAACTAGACTATTTTATTATATTTTAATTGCAGCCAAGGGCTTAATTGCTCAACGTTGGAATTCTACGGATATACCTACCTTACAACATCTGAAGAACAAAATATCGTTAATCAGAACAATGGAATATCTCTCAGCGGCGACAGATAATCTCTTACCAAAGTTTTATGAAATTTGGGAGTCTTGGGATAAATTCTTGGAATCGGAAACAATACTGTGAGATATGGGAGCTGGGGCTCGGGCCTGCGCGGGCCTATTCTTTTCTCTTTCCTTCTCTTTACTCGCCTCTATTGTTTGTATCTCCCTCTAACCATTCCTCATCTGTCTTGTGATCCTCTCTATTTATCATATTTTCTGACTTTGCATGTCGAACATTCTCGACTGTTTTCCAAGGTCTCACTTTGATCTCACCTGATGGTTTGCTTTATAATCCCCAAAACCGTCAAAAGCAACTACTTTCAATGGTGATGATATCACTCAATTTATGTAATTTATAATTGCCTCCTTATTTTTGCTTTCCATTACTGTTCTTAATTCAGAATAATCTTTTCCATGCCGCTTGACTTATTTATAAACCTGAGACCTCCTTTTTACTCAGATTTGACGGTTGGACACGTGATGATGAGGCCCCCCTGTAGTCTACTACTCAATACCTCTTATTCTTTCCCCTCAATACTCTTCCTTCTCCTTTTTTATTTATTGTCCTTATTTTTTACTGTTATTTTCCTGTTGATATGATTTTTGTATAACTGTTTCCCTTTGTTATGGAAATTTAAAAAATTGTGAAAATAAACAATTATAAAAAAAAAACTTAATAGAAGTCATTTACAAATCTGTATAATTTTCTGGCACCAGTTGATTTGAAAAAAAAAAAAACAATAGTTTTCCGCCGGAGTAGCCCTTTAACCTGTTGGGGACGGAGGGCGTACCTGTATGCCCTCTGCCCACTCCCTTTCTATAACGCAGGGCCACAACGGCTGGGACCCGTGGCTAATAGCGCGCAGCACTGATCATGGTGCCGCGCGCTATTAGCCCTTTAGGCGCGGTGTTCAAAGTTGAACGCCACGTCTAAAGTGAAAGTAAACTAATGCCGGTTAGCTCAGGGGGCTGTTCGGGTTCGCGTTGGCGAAATCACAGCATCCCGAACAGCTGTAGGACAAAAGGAGGGTCCCTACCTTCCTCCTCGCTGTCTGATCGCCGAATGACTGCTCAGTGCCTGAGATCCAGGCATGAGCAGTCAAGCGGCAGAATCATTGATCAATGGTTTCCTATGAGAAACCATTGATCAATGTAAAAGATCAGTGTGTGCAGTGTTATAGTCCCCTATGGGATAACAATGATAAATGTAAATGATTAGTGTGTGCAGTGTTATGGTCTCCTATGGGATAACAATGATCAGTGTAAGATCAGTGTGTGCAGTGTTATAGTCTCCTATGGGATAACAATGATCAATGTAAAAGATCAGTGTGTGCAGTGTTATAGTCCCCCATGGGATAACAATGATCAGTGTAAGAGATAAGTGTGTGCAGTGTTATAGTCTCCTATGGGATAACAATGATCAGTGTAAGAGATCAGTGTGTGCAGTGTTATAGGTCCCTATGGGATAACAATGATCAGTGTGTGCAGTGTTATAGTCTCCTATGGGATAACAATGATCAGTATAGGAGATCAGTGTGTGCAGTGTTATAGGTCCCTATGGGATAACAATGATCAGTGTGTTCAGTGTCATAGTCTCCTATGGGAGCTATAACACTGCAAATAAAAAGTGAAAAATAAAAGTGAATAAAGATCATTTAACACCTCCCCTAATAAAAGTTAGAATCACCCCCCGTTTCCCAAACTGTGTAAATAAATCTAAACATATGTGATATCGCCGCGTGCGGAAATGTCTGAATTATAAAACTATATAGTTAATTAAACCGCATGGTCAATGGCGTACGCGCAAAAAAATTCCAAAGTACAAAATGGCGTATTTATGCTCACTTTTTACACCATGAAAAGATGAATAAAAAGCGATCAAAAAGTCTGATCACTAAAAAATAGTACCGCTAAAAACTTCAGATCACAGCGCAAAAAATGAGCCCTCATACCGCCCCATACGCAGAAAAATAAAAAAGTTATAGGGGTCAGAAGATGACAATTTTAAACATATACATTTTCCTGCATGTAGTTATGATTTTTTCCAGAAGACAAAATCAAACCGATATAAGTAGGGTATCATTTTAATCGTATGAACCTACAGAATAATAAGGTGTCACTTTTACCAAAAAAGGAACTGCGTAGAAACGGAAGCCCCCAAAAGTTACAAAATGGCGTTTTTCTTCAATTTTGTCGCACAATGATTTTTTTTCCCGTTTCGTCGTAGATTTTGGGGTAAAATGACTGATGTCATTACAAAGAAGAATTGGAGGTGCAAAAAATAAGCCATTATATGGATTTTTAGGTGGAAAATGTAAAGGGTTATGATTTTTAAAAGGTAAGGAGGAAAAAACGAAAGTGCAAAAACGGAAAAACCCTTCCATCCCCAAAGGGTTAAGAGTTCCAATTTTGGAGAAGAAGGTGAAAGGTCCCTTTCCTTGCAGTCTCTTCTGGGCATGCTTAATTTTGCTGTTTGTAGAGCGTTTGCATCCAGATTGCTAGCGTTAGGTCTCACAGCCCCATAACAGGATAGCCCCTGCATTTGGACAGGGATTCCCTGGACGATTTATTTATTCGGGACGGTTTTCTTTAGAACTGGAACATAATTTCATTTGTTATTTCATATTCTGATGAGGTCATCAGGAACTTTTTCAGACGCTCCCTCTCTTGGGGTCCGGTGCAATTTTCAATAGTCACTGGTTGGCGGGATCATGGCCAAAGGTAGTTGGTGGTCCACAAGGTTTCTCTAGTACAGCCGCTTTATTTGAGTTTTTTCCTTTGGTGGCAGCGGCATAAGCATGGGTTGGTCGGTGGTCTAGGAGAATAGTTCTATTAGTTAAAGATAATGCTGCCACAGTGGACATAGTCAACAAGGGTCCAGGTTGACTATTCAAGGGGAATAATGAGGTTTGTTAGAAGGCTAGCCTGGTTGTCGCTGAGGCATTACTCCTGTATTGATGGTGTAAACAATGTGGCCGCCGATGCTTTATCCCATTTATATTTTGATCTTTCCTTTCAGGTCATTCTAGGCGCAGACATAGTCACAACCCCTGGGCCACCGTTCAGTTTTCTGGTAATAAAGTGATTAATTTGTCTATAGCCAAAAACGTAATAAATAAATCATTGTCCAGAACACGATGAAGACGTATTTTACGGCGTGGAAGTTGTTTGTGCAGTTTCGACTCTTGCGGGTAGATGGAGACATTATTCCTGACCTATTAAGCTTTATTGCTCATACCACCATTAGGTTGTACCTAGTGGGCATCGAGTGTTATTTAGTGTTAGAAGACCCATCTCGGTCCATCTAGGGTTCCGGTCACTGGTGATGCTTTTTGGGGGTAGTCTGGATACATAACAAACCTTTAAAGGGGTATCAAAAGGATAGGGGATAAGATGTCTGATCGCGGGGGTCCAGCCGCTGGGGAACCCAGCGATCTCCCTGCTGCAACCGGCATTCGTTTAGAACGTCGGGTGCAGCGCCAGAGGCTTGTGATGTCACGGGCGTGCCTTGCTCATGGTGTCACGGACACGCCCCCTCAATGCAAGTCTATGGGAGGGGGCGTGACGTCCGTCACGCCCCCTCCAATAGACTTGCATTGAGGGGGCGTGGCCGCGATGTCACAGGCGAGGCGTGACCGTGATGTTATGAGCCTCTGCCCCGTATTGTCAATCATCCGGAATGGAGCGAAGTTCTCTCTGTGCACCGGATTTCTGGGGTGCCGCAGCTGACCCCCGGGATCAGACATCTTCTAACCTATCCTAGTTTTGATAGCAGCTATGTATATAGCATTTTAATTTTTTTTTTTAGGGGAAATTCACAGAATTAAGCTAAGTCACCTTTTCTGGTGAAAAAACTGTGTGGTGTTCAGTCTGGGTTTGTGTCGCTCTTCTTCACTTCCTCCAAGAATCTATTAGCAGCGACAGGCCGCCAATGGTGCCCGGTCCGAGTGCTAGGAGAGTTCGCCTTTATTTATTGGACTCACCCCTAGAATCCCCGCTGATACCTTTTGCCTTTTAAGCCTTTCCAACCACAGCCGTACTTTAGTAAAAGGAGTCTAGGTTTCGAACCAGGGGCTTTTTTCCGGAAATTCTTTAAGAATTGGAGAAGTGTCATGAGCGACTAAACACAACTTCCCGGCTTACATCATTAAAATAATGGGTTGTTGGAGTTCGGCCTGGTTTACTAGTTATGTGCCGAACCCTTGTCTGGCATTGTAATGTTGTTATTCTTTGAATAAATTATCTTAATTCTTAAGTGTATGGTTTGTGCCTTCTTTAGGTCTACCCTCATATCCTCAGCGGCGGTTTGGGCACAACTCCTGTCACTTGTTAGGTTGGGGTTTATCGGGTGGTGGCTAGTTCTTGGCCACGATCACAAATATATATATATATATACACACAGTATCTCCCATAAATGAGTCCACTCCATGTACATGTGTGTATATATATATACACACACACACACACACACACACACATATATATACACACACACACACACACACACACACACTGTATGTCTGGTTCCTTCTCTATTATTATGTGTAAGATATTAGTGAATAAAAAGCCTGAGAATCCTTCCATGTGTCATCACCAATATGGCCGAGATGAACGATCGGCTCCACTACATAGAGCGTCTGGAGGGGGGGGGGGGGGGGGTTAGTAGAAGCTTCATGACATCAATCTATAGAGGATTTACAGAAATCTCATCTACCTGGTGATCCGGGGGGACATTCTGCGTCTCCTCTGGACAATCCTGGGGATATAGAGGACGGGGACATCTCTCTGGTGGATTCCTCTGACTGGACCAATCTATAGGAAATATACAGAGTGACTGAATACATTGTATATGTGATGATCACATGATGGGGGGGGTCTAGGGGACCCTCACCCCTGGTCTCCTCTACAATCAGGAAGGTCTCCTCTTACCCAGTGGTGATGTTGGGAGCCGGTGATCCCCCATCATGACTATGTCCTGGTACAGATCCTTGTGTCCTTCTATATACTCCCACTCCTCCATGGAGAAATAGACAGTGACGTCCTGACACCTTATAGGAACCTGACACACACAATGATACAGTCATCAGCAGAGCCCTCCCTTATTGTATAATGTCCCAGCATTCCCAGCAGTGTCACCTCTCCAGTCAGCAGCTCAGTGATCCTGGTTGTCAGTTCTAGGATCTTCTGCTCATGTATCAGTGAATGAGGTGGAGGATCCTCGGGGGTGGGGCTCTGGGTGGTGCCCGATCCTCCTGACACACGGGGGGTCACACACTCACCAGACCACTTCTTCACTACTGTGTAATCCTGTGTATGGTGAGACACTGATCACTACAGACATTCTAAGAATCCGCCCCCTTTCCAGTCATTTCCGGGATTATTTCTAGGGATAAGACGTCATGTGACCTCTCACCTCTCCGGTTATCAGGTGGATTATCTCTAGGGTGAGGTGTAATATCCTGGCAGCCATGTGCTTTCTGGCCTTCTCCATCCTTGTTGGGTCATTGGTGAAGAGGACCATGGCCTTCAGAGAAAACGTTTGGTTACATGTCTGTCTGGTTCCTTCTCTATTACTCTGTGTAAGATATTAGTGACTATAAAGCCGGAGAATCCTTCCATGTGTCATCACCAATATGGCGGACATGAATGGTCGGCTCCATTGTGGTTATAGGGAGGTGTAATCTGATCTCTCAGTGCAGCATTATAGAAGAATATAGACAAGTCATCAAACCATAGAAAGATATCTGTGATCTGTGATATTTATAAGTGATACTCACTGTCCTGGAGGAGACGCACCGGACCTTCTGGCCTTCACTGGACACGTGGCCCCGGGATGTGACAGTAAAGGGGTCCTCTGTATAACACTCACCTAGACCAGAAGTCCCAAAGTCATAAGGCGATTCTGTTCAGCCATAGAAACCAATGGGGTTCACTGCTCTTGGTAACAATATAAGGCGGCGCCCGTTATCGGAGGAATGCGAAAGGGTAAGAATAATGGCAGAAACCTAATGTAACCTACCTGACTGCATTGTGCTAGGAGGATGAAGCTATATAATGTAATACAAACTATATATATACACTATGGGGGAGATTTATCAGAACATGTCCAGAGGAAAAGTTGCTGAGTTGCCCATAGAAACCAATCAGATCACTGCTTTCATTTTTATTAAGGCCTCTGAAAGAAGCGATCTGATTGGTTGCTATGGGCAACTCAGCAACTTTTCCTCTGGACGGGTTCTGATAAATCTCCCCCCATAGATATATATATATATAATACAAACAATATATATATAATATAACAATTATATAATTCTCTCTTCTCACCACCGACCTCTCTGAATACAGAAGATTCCAGGTGTCTTAAGGACCTTCAGTGATGTCATGTGATCAGTCACATGGGTGGGAGGAGTCAGGCTCCAGGCTGCACAGTAGTGGGGATTAAAGGACCTTTGGTGATGTCACGATCATGTGATCAGTCATATGGGTGGGAGGAGTCAGGCTACAACCTACATAAGACACGAATGACCCTCGAACGTTTCATCAATCCTCTCTATAGAACTATTTATATATGACCAATAGCGCCCCCGAGTGGTGACAATTATATAATTATACAGACATCATTTATTATACATTTCATCAATCCTCTCTATAGAACTATTTATATATATGACCAATAGCGCCCCCGAGTGGTGACAATTATATAATTATAGAGACATCATTTATTATACATTTCATCAATCCTCTCTCTATAGAACTATTTATATATGACCCAATAGCGCCCCCGAGTGGTGACAATTATATAATTATAGAGACATCATTTATTATACATTTCATCAATCCTCTCTATAGAACTATTTATATATGACCCAATAGCGCCCCCGAGTGGTGACAATTATATCATTATAGAGACATCATTTATTATACATTTCATCAATCCTCTCTATAGAACTATTTATATATGACCCAATAGCGCCCCCGAGTGGTGACAATTATATAATTATAGAGACATCATTTATTATACATTTCATCAATCCTCTCTATAGAACTATTTATATATGACCAATAGCGCCCCCGAGTGGTGACAATTATATAATTATAGAGACATCATTTATTATACATTTCATCAATCCTCTCTCTATAGAACTATTTATATATGACCCAATAGCGCCCCCGAGTGGTGACAATTATATAATTATAGAGATATCATTTATTATACATTTCCTTTATTATAGATGACACTATGACATAACTTCCCTCATTGTATATATATATACCCGCTCTGAACTCCTCATTGTCCCCACAACTCTCTGCATGAACTTTTTGGGCTCCTCGCTCCCCTCCGTATATCCACCATGACGCCATACCGTATATCAATAACAGGTGCAGGTATACATACAGCGATCCGGTCGGCATGGCTCGGACGTAGGTATGTTACACTTGACAGGTAACAATTGTTAGCCCCTTCCATAAACTTGCATTGAGGGGGCGAGGCGTGAGGTCATGAGGGGCGTAGCCGTGACATCATGACCCCCGCAACCCACACCCAGCGTTCGGAAGAAAATGTTTCGGTGCTGGGGCAGTGGAGTACTTCTGCCCTAAGACATCTTATCACCTATCCAAAGGATGTCTGATCGCGGGGGTCCCGCACCCACCTGTCTCAGTCGCACGAAGCGACAATCGCTCCGTGTCTGAAGCCTCACAACCACGGGGCCGGAGTATCATCACGCCCCTCCCATAGACTTGAATTGAGGGGTCGGGGCGTAAGGTCACAAGGGGGCAGAGCCGTGACGTCACAACACTCCGGCCCCATGGTCGCGAGGCTTCAGACACTGAGCGATTGTCGCCTCGTGCAGCTGACACAGGTGGGTGCTGCAAGAGAGATTGTGGGGGTCCCCAGCAGCGGGCCCTTTGGATAGGGGATAAGATGTATTAGGGCCGGAGTACCCCTTTAAAGCACTGCTTGTATGTGTTTAATTATGTGTATTAGTTTGCCTGATTTTTAACTTACGTCTTGGTATCCCCTCCCTTGTGGCCGTCATCCAGGAAGAAGGTATATAGTGGATGGGCTAGCCTGGGAAAGGGAGGGTCTGTAGAAGCGCAAATCTCGCGCAAAACAATTGTTACCTTTCAAGTGTAGCACAATGGCGTCCGAGCCATACCGAGTGCCATTCTTAATTTCTATTAACGGGTGGACACTCCAAGGGTTAACTGTCCTTACACAACTCCTCCCCATAGCTAGTGCTATCCTTCTGCGTTACAGTAGGGGGGGGGGGAGGGGGGAAGCAAAGACATAGATGAGGAATAGTAGACAAGGAGGACAGCCGACTCTTTTTCCTCCTCATGAGAAGACCTTGGTTGAGTGGATGTATAATAGGTAGGTTGGGACCCAGTATGAGCCACGCTCCCTGATGAAGCTTATTAGAAGCAAAATGTGTGTTGGGGTCAGACGCTCTCGTAATCGGATATGTTTGAATGTACATCTTACATTTGCAGCTGTCAGGATTCGGCCGGCTGGAGGTGGATCCTCTGTGTCAGAGAGGGATTGGCGTGGACCGTGCCGGCGGACCGGTTCTATGTTGCTACTGGTATTTACCAGAGCCCGCCGCAAAGCGGGATGGTCTTGCAGCGGCGGTAGCAACCAGGTCGTATCCACCGACAACGGCTCAACCTCTCTGACTGCTGAAGATAAGCGCGGTACAAGGGAGTAGACAAGAGCAAGGTCGGACGTAGCAGAAGGTCAGGGCAGGCAGCAAGGATCGTAGTCAGGGGCAACGGCAAGAGGTCAGGAACACTGTCTTGGCATACACAAGGAACGCTTTCTCAAGGCACAATGGCAACAAGATCCGGCAAGGAAGTTAAGGGGAAGTGAGGTTAAATAGACAGGGAGCAGGTGCAGGCTAATTAGACAGATTGGGCCAGGCACCAATCATTGGTGCACTGGCCCTTTAAATCTTAAAGAGCCGGCGCACGCGCCCTAGGGAGCGGGGCCGCGCGCGCCGGGACAGCACAGACGGGGAACGAGTCTGGTAAGTGGGCCGGGATGCGAATCGCGAGCGGGCTCGTCCCGCATCGCGGATCGCATCACGGCTAGGGACATTATCGCAGCGCTCCCGGTCAGCAGGTCTGACCGGGGCGCTGCGAACAGGAGAACGCTGTGAGCGCTCTGGGGAGGAGCGGGAACCCGGAGCGCTCGACGTAACAGCAGCTTTCTTCTATTTCTTCGTAGACTCATCTTTTTTATCTGTGCCCCATTAACAACCCTGATGTTGACATATGTCCACCTTATCATGCAGTTTTCTTTCCTCCTGGTGATTATATGTTTTTTCTATAGTGGTGGGTTGGGTGCTGTTGTTTTATGATTGTTTGTTTTTGGTTTTATTGATATGGTATCTTGTTGCCTTGTGTTTTTGGTGGTAAGAGCTCGAATGACTTAACCAGTCCACAAGGGCCGTACTATCCTGTGACACCACACAACTTCTGACACACAGTGAGAACTCTGGACAGCTGACGGGGCTGCTACTACCATCAGGCACCTGGCTGCTGTTGCTGCTACCTGTACTGGTGCTGGTACTGTCACGCAACATTAGTGGCAGAGGACATGGCAGGGAAGCTCTATCCTCTACCCCGTCCAACAATTCCTTCACCAGACAAATTTTTTATTAGGATAACTTTCTGGGCTGATCTTTCTCTCACCTAATAGTCAACTTTAACAACTGTGTTGTTACCTTTCAACCAGGTAAATACAATGGCCCTCATTTACTAAAGTCCAACCAACTCTTTTTCTCAGGTTATTGCGCCTAAATTTTAGTCGCAACATCTGTGCGACTATTTATGCGACCAAACTTTAGTCGCACAACCGACACTTTTAATTTTTAATTATTTTTTTCTTGCCAAATACAAACATCAAGCAATTAAACAATTACATTCATAATTACCTTAAAAACATCGTATTAGTTTTTTTTATACATTCCCCCCCCCCTTATCCCTCTACTACCTTCAACCCCCCCATCCCTTCTATCTTCTAACTTCCACCCCCCCTTCTAACCCTATCCCCTCCCTCCCTCTCCCATCATCAGCCTGGTACCCTTACATATGATACTATTCGTATTTTATATCCATCTTTCCCATTCTTTTGTGTTTGCTACCCTTTTCTTTTTACCTATATAGTATATTTCCTCAGATTTTCTAACTTTATCTATTGTGGACAACCATTCGTTTATGTGAGGTATCCGTGGAGAAAACCAATTCCTGAGGATAATTATCCTATCCAATCCTAATAATTTATGAGTTAGTGTTGTCTTCCCCTCAATTTCTAGCCCCAGCAATATCGTAGTCAAGCTATGTTTTAGGTTCATTTCTAGATTTTTTTCCAACTTCCCTAGAACTTGTCCCCAAAACCCCTGAATCTTTCCACACTTCCATAACATATGTTCTATTTCTGCATCTTCCCTTTGACATCTAGGGCACTTCAATTCTGATCTTAAAGGAGTACTCCGGAGCGCTGGTACTTAAAAAAAAAGTTTACCTCATCTGATAGCTCTTTCAAAGACCTTTCCAACAATACCTCATTTGTCAAATTTGGCCCAGCCATTCTCTTGTAATTGTAGCAGTAAGCAGCCATGTCATAAAGACTACATTTCCCATGACTCCCTGCGCCAGCTTCCTGTTAGCTGCTGCTCTCTCCCCCTCCTCTCCCCCTCCAGGAAATTATAATAAATTATAATAAAGTAACGCCCACAGCTCCTTCCCTCCTTCCATGTGCCCACTAGCGCAGTGTTTCCCAACCAGGGAGACCACTGTCTTACACATGTATCCATGTTACAGCAGGGCTATAGAGTTTGGGGTGACCCCACAAAGCTGCTTCACTACAGACTCCCTAAAGTTAAAGGGGCTCCCCCATTACAACACACACTAGATATAATGCATTCCTGCAAACAGTGCCCATGCTGCCCCCAGTTCTGCAAAGTAACTCACTGCTCCTTGCACTGGGCACCCCAACCCCAGAGAGTAGTGCCCCCCAGGGTCCAGGCTGTGCCCCCTCCTCACCTGGCACACCTGCCGCTTCTCCCCTGCAGGGGGCTCCTCTCTCTCCCCCTCACACACAACTAGTGAAAGTTTTGCCGGTGGCCGAGCATGCTGCCAGTGCCGCCCTCCCCCGGTCTGTAGTGTCACTCACCCCGGAGACTGAGGGATGATGCGCGCCGCTCTGCCCTGCTGTCACCACTGCCTCCACTTGTGGCTCCTCCGCCGTCCTCCTCCTCCCGGACCCCGAGTCCGCGCAGCTGTAATGCCGGAGAACACACAGGCGCACCCCCGAGACCTGAGGCTTCCGGGCCGCGCGGGGCGGATCATATACTGGGGGAGAGGGCGAGATCAACGGCTAAAGGGAGGCACAGGGTATAGGGAGAGCAGGGG
Source organism: Hyla sarda (assembly GCF_029499605.1). Taxonomy (NCBI): domain Eukaryota; kingdom Metazoa; phylum Chordata; class Amphibia; order Anura; family Hylidae; genus Hyla; species Hyla sarda. Next base: position 1,967,060 of record NC_079190.1, read on the forward strand.
GTGCTGGAGCGGTGTACAGTATATAGAAGTACATTCTATGTAGCGCAGGCGCAGCACTACGCAAATAGCGTAGGGCTAACGTAGGCAGCAATAGGAGCCTAGCATTAGCCCTACGCTATTTGCATAGTACGGCGCATGCGCAGAATAAATTTACTTTGGGGGAGTAGCCGACTCCGGGCTGGGAGGCCGGCGCAGCCCGCAGTGACTCATGGGAGCGATGAGTCACCGGGCGAAGATGGCAGCGGATCAAGAAGAAATACAGGTCTAGCGTCATCAGAAGACCCAGCTTCCGGACGGAGAGAAAAGCGAGGAGAAGACCGGGAAGAAGACGACATGGACAACGTGAGTATATTAGAATGTTATATAACTTTGCCTCATGCTACAATTCCCCTATAAAAGGTTAGCTCCGGAGCACTCCTTTAACCTCTTCAGGACACAGGGCATATGGATACGCCCTGCATTCCGAGTCCTTAGGGACCGAGGGCGTATCCATACGCCCGTGGGAAATCCGGTCCCCACCGCTAGCCGGTTGGGGACCGGAGCTGGATACCTGCTGAAATCATTCAGCAGGCACCCTGGCACATTGCCCAGGGGGGTCCTGAGACCCCCCATGTTGGCGATCGGAGAAAATTGCATATCAATTCAGACATGCGATTTTCTCCAATTCCGGGTGATCGGGTCTCTGGTGACCCGATCACCCGGAAAATAGGGCTGATCGGAGTTGTCAGCAACACCCCCGATCAGTCTAAAGGATAGGAGTGAGGTCGCAAAGCTGCGATCTACTCCTATCCCCTGCCATTACTCAGAACGGAGTTCTGACCAATGGCATAGCAGGACAGGGGGTTGCCATGGCAACCCCCCGTTCTGCCCGCCCCTGGATGTCGAGGGGCTCTGGAAAGAAGATGGAGGCCGTACCTGCAGGAGAAGATGCCTGGGGACCTGGGATCTTCGCTGGAGCCTGCTGGATCCTGGCTCAGGTAGGGAATCGACAGTGGGGGGGGGGGATTGAAAGTGAAAGTAAATCGATCTTTACTGTGACAACCACTAGGGGGGCCAAACTGCAACTCCCAGCATGCCCAGACAGCCAAAGGCTGTCTGGGCATGCTGGGAGTTGTAGTTTTGCAACATCTGGAGGGTCACAGTTTGGAGACCACTGTTACAGTGGTGCCCAAACAGTAGCCCTCCAGATGTTGCCAAACTACAACCTTGACTGCCCAGGCATGCTGGGAGTTGTAGTTCTGTAACATCTGTCCCTTCAGATTTAGCAATTTTCATGACATTTTTGAAAGTTGCTGCTCTACTTTGAAGCCCTCTAATTTTTTCAAAAAGCAAAAGTATCTCCATTTTATGATGCCAACATAAGGTAAACATATTGTGTTTGTGAAGAAAAATAAAATTTATTGGGAATATCCATTTTCCTTACAAGCAGAGAGCTTCAAAGTTAGAAAAATGCTAAATTTTCAAAATTTTCATGAAATTTGGGGATTTTTCACCAAAAAAGGATGCAATTAACGCCGAAAATTTACCACCAAAATAAAGTAGAATATGTCACGAAAAAACAATCTCAGAATCAGAATATTCGGTAAAAGCGTTTTCGCGTTATTAATTCGTAACGTGACTGTGGTCAGAATTGCAAAAAAGGGCTCAGTCCTTAAGGTGAAAAAGGGCTGCGTCCTTAAGGGGTTAATCCCATTTTAAATAGTCGTAGAGGGGTGTACTGTATTTTATGTATTAATTTCACTAGTGATATTTTAGGATTTTTACTGAGTGTAGAGTTATCAATATTCTTAAAGATTTCATACCACTTCTTTTCCTCCATTCTCCCTATTTCTATTTCCCATTTACCGCTAATTATCGTCGTATTATTTGATACTCTATGATTAATCATAATTATATAAATCTTACTCATCCTTCCCTTATCTTGACATCGGTTATCCATCAACATGTCAAACAACGCGTGGTTTTCAATCGCCCACCTAGGGTTATTTTTTTCCGCCCCTTTAACCTGTTGATAGGAAAATCTATGTATGCCTTCTAATTTGTATTATATTCAAAGTGTTTTTATTGGGTTTTCCAAGTTTTAAACACAATTACAGCAACTACAATAAGTAATAAAGAAAAATAACGATAAACAAGAATTTAGAAACATTGAAAAGGATATTATAAATCCAGAAATAATGAAGTACACAGATATCACCCTTGCGCCCGTTACTTCACAGCCTTGGAATATTGATTACTGCAAGTAATCGTAAGTCCAGTCCGACTATTCTGTAACTGTATACACAAAAGTGTTATATCTTCATATCGTTGCTACTGGCTTTGAGGCATGAATAAGGTATAATTTAGGAGTCATAATCCAGAATTTAGAATTTCCTTCAAATTTGTATCTGGAGGATAATTCATTCCAGGGGCGGAGGCATTTATTGGTTACTATTTGTTCTACTTTGGAAATTCCATTTGCCTCCCAATTCACATATTCTTTCAATTTATATACCTCTGGGAAATACATATTGCCCCAAATTTTTGAGAATCCCAGACTACCCACTATCCCGGTTATTCTCCTTGCCACTTTCCAAACCTTATTAATCATTGTAAAGAAAAGAGTGTTCCCAATTTTGCTTTCTAAATCTCTTTTCCCTTCTAATATTTCCCATATAGAGGCGTTTTCCCGTCCCATTACGTTCAGGAAGGCATTGATCATCCCGTCCTCTGAGCGAAGCATATTTAATTGTGATGCAAGGTAGTACAACTCAAAATTGGGTATACCCATCCCCCCTAGTTTAACTGGTGGGTTAATCCTGTGCTGTTTAATCCTAACCTGTTTTCGTCCCCAAATTAATCCATTTGTGCATCTCTCTATTTCTTCAAAGTATTTCTCTGGGATCCAGGTTGGGGCTGCTCTGAGGGGATGAAGTAACATTGGGAACACAACACTTTTTAATAGAATCACACGATCCGCAGAGGCTAATGGGAGTCTATTCCATATGATGATCTGACTTTGAATCTTTGATATAATATTTCTTGTAATTTTAATACCTAAATATTCCATCACTTCGTTAGATCTAAAGGGTGAGTTATCATCTGACAACGCGTTACTTTGACTACCCAACGGGAGGATACCTGACTTGGACCAGTTAATTTTAAATTTTCCATATTCTTCCATCATCTCTCTTATTATCTTTATTTTGTCAGCGGGATCTTTAACAAAAAGTAACACGTCATCCGCGTAAAGTAAAATTCTTTCCCCTGGGCCCCTAATCCCAAATCCTTCAAATTTGTCAGTAATTCTAATGGCCTGTGCCAATGGTTCTATTGCTCTGGCGAAAAGGGAAGGCGATAATGGGCATCCTTGCCTAGTACCTCTTTCAAGGGTAAAGCTCGATGACATTATTCCGTTTATTTTTATTCTAGCTGTAGGGGCTTGATATATTACATTTATGGCTCTCTTTAATAACTCCCCCAAATTCATCTCCTCAATCACCTTTCCTAGATAGCCCCACTCCACCCTGTCAAACGCCTTATTGGCGTCCAGTGACAGGACAGGGGCCCGTCTGTACCCATTTGCATGTTCAGGAAGGTTCTCTGGATGTTGCTATAGATATTTCTTCCTTGTATAAAACCTCTCTGATCTTCTTTAACTATATCTTTAATCACTTTCTGCAACCGGAGTGCCCAAATTTTGGCAAACAATTTATAATCAGTATTAAGCAGTGATATTGGGCGGTAGGAGCCTATTTCTTTCTCATCCTTGCCCTTCTTTGGAATGAGTACAATACAGGCTTCTGCCATTGATGGGGATAACTTCCCCGACACTAAGGATTCATTACATATTTCCAAAAGATATGGCAATAATGTGGCTCCAAAAACTCTATATATTTCAAATAGCATTCCGTCACTCCCGCGTGCAGAATTTCCTGAACATGATTTCAGTGCCCTATTTAATTCCTCTATGTTAATTTCCCTGTTTAATTCCTGTTTTTGTTCCTCCGAAATCTTTGGAAGTTTTAATGTTCTTAAATATTTTTCTATATCAGAATCTGACTGCTTAACTGTTACGCCGAGCGCTCCGGGTCCCAGCTCCTCCCCGGAGCGCTCGCAGTGTTCTCTCATTCACAGCGCCCCGGTCAGACCTGCTGACCGGGTGCGCTGCGATATTACTCCCAGCCGGGATGCGATTCGCGATGCGGGACGCGCCCGCTCGCGATGCGCATCTCGGCTCCCGTACCTGACCCGTTCCCAGTCTGTGTTGTCCCGGCGCGCGCGCGCCGGGTCTCTGCCATTTAAAGGGCCGCTGCGCCACTGATTGGCGCAGCAGGCCTAATCAGCATTCTCACCTGTGCACTCCCTACTTATACCTCACTTCCCCTGCACTCCCTCGCCGGATCTTGTTGCCATTGTGCCAGTGAAAGCGTTCCCTTGTGTGTTCCTAGCCTGTGTTCCAGACCTCCTGCCATTGCCCCTGACTACGATCCTTGCTGCCTGCCCTGACCTTCTGCTACGTCCGACTTTGCTCTTGTCTACTCCCTTGTATCAGAGAGGTTGAGCCGTTGCTGGTGGATACGACCTGGTTGCTACCGCCGCTGCAAAACCATCCCGCTTTGCGGCGGGCTCTGGTGAATACCAGTAGCAACTTAGAACCGGTCCACCAGCACGGTCCACGCCAATCCCTCTCTGGCACAGAGGATCCACCTCCTGCCAGCCAAATCGTGACAGTAGATCCGGCCATGGATCCCGCTGAAGTCCCACTGCCAGTCGTCGCCGACCTCACCACGGTAGTCGCCCAGCAGTCGCAACAGATAGCGCAACAAGGTCACCAGCTGTCTCAACTGACCGTGATGCTACAGCAGCTATTACCACAGCTCCAGCAACAATCTCCTCCGCCAGCTCCTGCACCTCCTCCGCAGCGAGTGGCCGCTTCCGGCTTACGATTATCCTTGCCGGATAAATTTGATGGGGACTCAAAGTTTTGCCGTGGCTTTCTTTCGCAATGTTCCCTGCACTTGAAGATGATGTCGGACCAGTTTCCAACTGAAAGGTCTAAGGTGGCTTTCGTAGTCAGCCTTCTGTCTGGGAAAGCTCTGTCATGGGCCACACCGCTCTGGGACCGCAATGACCCTGTCACTGCCTCTGTACACTCCTTCTTCACGGAGATCCGAAGTGTCTTTGAGGAACCTGCCCGAGCCTCTTCTGCTGAGACTGCCCTGCTGAACCTGGTCCAGGGTAATTCTTCTGTTGGCGAGTACGCCATACAATTCCGTACTCTTGCTTCTGAACTATCCTGGAATAATGAGGCCCTCTGCGCGACCTTTAAAAAAGGCCTATCCAGCAACATTAAAGATGTGCTGGCCGCACGAGAAATTCCTGCTAACCTGCATGAACTTATTCATCTTGCCACCCGCATTGACATGCGTTTTTCCGAAAGGCGTCAGGAGCTCCGCCAGGATATGGACTTTGTTCGCACGAGGCGGTTTCTCTCCCCGGCTCCTCTCTCCTCTGATCCTCTGCCTGTTCCTGAACAGCCTTGGTCACAGATTGGTATGGACTTTATTACGGACTTGCCCTCATCCCGTGGCAACACAGTTGTTTGGGTGGTCGTTGATCGATTTTCCAAGATGGCACATTTTATTCCTCTTCCTGGTCTTCCTTCAGCGCCTCAGTTGGCAAAGCAATTTCTTGTACACATTTTTCGCCTTCACGGTTTGCCCACGCATATCGTCTCAGATAGAGGCGTCCAATTCGTGTCTAAATTCTGGAGGGCCCTCTGTAAACAGCTCAAGATCAAATTAAACTTCTCTTCTTCTTATCATCCCCAATCCAATGGGCAAGTAGAAAGAGTTAATCAGGTCCTGGGTGACTATTTACGGCATTTTGTTTCCTCCCGCCAGGATGACTGGGCAGATCTTCTACCATGGGCCGAATTCTCATACAACTTCAGAGTCTCCGAATCTTCTGCTAAATCCCCATTTTTCGTGGTGTACGGCCATCACCCTCTTCCTCCCCTCCCTACTCCCTTGCCCTCTGGTTTGCCCGCTGTGGATGAAGTGACTCGTGATCTTTCCACCATATGGAAAGAGACCCAAAATTCTCTTTTACAGGCTTCATCCCGGATGAAAAGATTTGCTGATAAAAAAAGAAGAACTCCCCCCATTTTTGCTCCCGGAGACAAGGTATGGCTCTCCGCTAAATATGTCCGCTTTCGTGACCCCAGTTACAAACTGGGACCACGCTATCTTGGCCCTTTCAAAATCTTGTGCCAGATCAACCCTGTCTCTTACAAACTCCTTCTTCCTCCTTCTCTCCGTATTCCCAATGCCTTCCATGTCTCTCTCCTTAAACCACTCATCCTTAACCGCTTCTCTCCCAAAGTTGTTTCTCCCACTCCAGTTTCCGGATCTTCTGACGTCTTTTCTGTGAAGGAGATTCTAGCATCCAAGACGGTCAGAGGTAAAAGATTCTTCTTGGTCGACTGGGAGAATTGCGGCCCTGAGGAGAGATCCTGGGAACCTGAGGACAACATCCTGGGCAAAAGTCTTATCCTCAGGTTCTCAGGCTCCAAGAAGAGGGGGAGACCCAAGGGGGGGGGGTACTGTTACGCCGAGCGCTCCGGGTCCCCGCTCCTCCCCGGAGCGCTCGCAGCGTTCTCTTATTCGCAGCGCCCCGGTCAGACCTGCTGACCGGGTGCGCTGCGATATTACTCCCAGCCGGGATGCGATTCGCGATGCGGGACGCGCCCGCTCGCGATGCGCATCTCGGCTCCCGTACCTGACCCGTTCCCCGTCTGTGTTGTCCCGGCGCGCGCGGCCCCGCTCCTTAGGGCGCGCGCGCGCCGGGTCTCTGCCATTTAAAGGGCCGCTGCGCCACTGATTGGCGCAGCAGGCCTAATCAGCATTCTCACCTGTGCACTCCCTACTTATACCTCACTTCCCCTGCACTCCCTCGCCGGATCTTGTTGCCATTGTGCCAGTGAAAGCGTTCCCTTGTGTGTTCCTAGCCTGTGTTCCAGACCTCCTGCCGTTGCCCCTGACTACGATCCTTGCTGCCTGCCCTGACCTTCTGCTACGTCCGACTTTGCTCTTGTCTACTCCCTTGTACCGCGCCTATCTTCAGCAGTCAGAGAGGTTGAGCCGTTGCTGGTGGATACGACCTGGTTGCTACCGCCGCTGCAAGACCATCCCGCTTTGCGGCGGGCTCTGGTGAATACCAGTAGCAACTTAGAACCGGTCCACCAGCACGGTCCACGCCAATCCCTCTCTGGCACAGAGGATCCACCTCCTGCCAGCCGAATCGTGACATTAACCTCACTCTTGTATAGTTCTTTATAACATTTTAAAATACTTTGTTCTATTTCCTCTTTATTGTATAACAATTTGTTATTCTTATCTTTTATTACTTTTATCTCTTTGTTTGTTCTCTGGTTTTTAATTATACCCATGAGCCACTTGTTAGTTTTCCCCCCTTCCACATATTGTTTTTGACCCTTAAAAAAAGAGCGTTCTGTGCTTTCTCTAAAGTATAATCTTTATATCTATTTTGTGCATACATTAATTTGTCCCAATCGTTAGGTTCCCTTGTTTGTGTTTTCTATCTCTTTAACCCCTTAAGGACCGGAGGTTTTTCCGTTTTTGCATTTTCGTTTTTTGCTCCTTGCCTTTAAAAAATCATAACTCTTTCAAATTTACACCTAAAAATCCATATGATGGCTTATTTTTTGCGCCACCAATTCTACTTTGTAATGACGTCAGTCATTTTGCCCAAAAATCTATGGTGAAGCGGGAAAAAAAATCATTGTGCGACAAAATTGAAAAAAACAAACGCTGTTTTGTAACTTTTGGGGGCTTCCGTTTCTACGTAGTACATTTTTCGGTAAAAATGACACCTGATATGTATTCTGTAGGTCCATACGATTAAAATGATACCCTACTTATATAGGTTTGATTTTGTCGGACTTCTGGAAAAAATCATAACTACATGCAGGAAAATTAATACGTTTAAAATTGTCATCTTCTGACCCCTATAACTTTTTTATTTTTCCGTGTATGGGGCGGTGTGAGCACTCATTTTTTGCGCCGTGATCTGAAGTTTTTAACAGTACCATTTTTGTATTGATAGGACTTATTGATCACTTTTTATTCATTTTTAAATGATATAAAAAGTGACCAAAAATGCACTATTTTGGACTTTGGAATTTTTTTGCGCGCACGCCATTGACCGAGCGGTTTAATTAATGATATATTTTTATAATTCGGACATTTCCGCACGCGGTGATACCACATATGTTTATTTTTATCTTTATTTACACTGTGTTTTTTTTATTATTGGAAAAAGGGGGGTGATTCAAACTTTTAATAGGGGAGGAGTTAAATGATCTTTATTCACTTTTTTTTTTCACTTTTTTTTTGCAGTGTTATAGCTCCCATAGGGACCTATAACACTGCATACACTGATCTCTTATACTGATCATTGTTATCCCATAGGGACCTATAACACTGCACACACTGATCTTCTATGTTGATCACTGGTTTCTCATAGGAAACCAGTGATCGACGAATCTGCCGGATGACTGCTCATGCCTGGATCTCAGGCACTGAGCAGTCATTCGGCGATCGGACAGCGAGGAGGCAGGAAGGGGCCCTCCCGCTGTCCTGTCAGCTGTTCGGGATGCCGCGATTAGCCGCGGCTATCCCGAACAGCCCGACTGAGCTAGCCGGGAACTTTCACTTTCACTTTTAGCCGCGCGGCTCAGCTTTGAGCGCGCGGCTAAAGGGTTAATAGCGCGCGGCGCCGCGATCGGCGCTGCGCGCTATTAGAGGCGGGTCCCGGCTTCACTATGACGCCGGGCCCGCCATCATATGACGCGGGGTTACTGTGTAACCCCGCGTTATATCAGAAGAGCAGGACCAATGACGTACCGGTACGTCCTTGGTCCTTAAGGGGTTAATTTCTTGCACCATTTCTTTTTCTTTCTCGCTACATTTTTTTTCTAAATGTAGCTATTTTCTTTATTAATATACCTCTTAAGAAGGCTTTTAATGTATCCCACACCGTGTGAATCCCCGCAGACCCTTTATTGAATGCCCAAAATTCTGCTCACTCTTCTTCTAACCCTTCCGTGATTTCCTTAATATGAAGCCAGTGTGGATTAATAGTGAAATTATGTGTATTTGTTATTCTCCTATCCTTCTTTAGATAACCCACCACCATTGCATGGTCAGAGATCGTCTTAGGCTCATAGTTTATTTTTTGCAAAGAAATGAGTGTTTGTTCATCTACTAATATTAGGTCAATCCTAGATGCCGTTTTGTATGACATGTTAAAACAGGAAAAGTTTTGTTTAGTTGGGTATAAATGGCGCCAGGCATCACTCCACCCACTTTCCTGGCACCATCTGTACAATAAGGTATCTTATTTTACTACCCCTCCAATCTTGTGTTTGATCCATCACGCAATTAAAGTCACCCGGGGCGTAGAATTCTTTATATGTTTTCCCCTCCAAAAATACTGTTAATCTCTGTAATATCTCAAGTGAGAAGGGGGACGGAATGTAAATTGCTGCTATCACCGTGTCAACACCCTCCCAGTTGCAATATAAGAACACATAGCGGCCTTTTGGATCGATTTCTACCATATACTCTTGAAACCCCACCGCGTGATGGATCAGCACAGACACTCCTGAGGAGTAATTAGAGACAGTTGAGTGGTATGTTATTTTAGCCCATTTTTTCCTTATTAAACTCACTGACTCCTTTGTTAAATGGGTCTCAATTAGAATTATTATTACATAGTTACATAGTTAGTACGGTCGAAAAAAGACATATGTCCATCAAGTTCAACCAGGGAATTGAAGGGTAGGGGTGTGGTGGGATATTGGGGGAAGGGATGGGATTTTATTTTTCTGCATAAGCATTAATGTTATTTTGTTCCAGGAATGTATCTAACCCTGTTGTCAGGATCCGGATGGGTATACTGTGAGGATACTGGTGGTGGATCCTCTGTGTCAGTGGGGTGATGACGTGGGCCGTACCAGTGGAACGGAGTCTAAGGGGTTACTGGTTTTCACCAGAGCCCGCCGCAAAGCGGGATGGACTTGCAGCGGCAGGTAACCCCCAGGTCGTTCCACCCGATAGCGACTCAACCCCAACTGACGGCTGAGACAGACGCGGTACAAGGGATTAGGCAAGAGCAAGGTCGGACGTAGCAGAAGGTCAGAGCAGGCGGCAAGGGTCGTAGTCAGGGGCAACGGCAAGGGTCTGGAACACAGGCTTGGAACATACACAAGGAAACGCTTTCACTGGCACTGAGGCAACAAGATCCGGCAATGCTAGGAAGGGGAAGTGGGTTTTTATAATGAGGGCACAGGTGTGAGTACTGATTGGGCCAGGAACCAATCAATGGCACACTGGCCCTTTAAATCTCAGAGAGCCGGCGCGCCCTAGGGAGCGGGGCCGCGCGTGCCGGGACAGAGCCGACGGAGGACGGGACAGGTGAGGGGATTGGGATGCGAGCCGCGAGCGGGCATCCCCGCCGGTGACACTGATGTAGCGCTCCCGGTCAGCGCGTCTGACCGGGGTGCTGCATGGAGGTGAACGCCGCGAGCGCTCCGGGGAGAAGCAGGAACCCGGAGCGATCGGCGTAACAGTACCCCCCCCTTAGGTCTCCCCCTCTTTTTATCTGCTTGTCCCTTCATACGAGACGAGGCCATTGGGAGCGACTCTTGAGTCTCCTTCCAGATAACGGAGAAGTCCTGGGTTACTTCATCTACGGCAGGAACTCCAGAAGAAGTGTGAATGGGGAGGGGGGCAGAGGGTGAAGCTTGCCACGGGGCAGAGTGGTACCAGGAAGGAGGCTATGAGGAGGTAAGATCTCTGCTTGCTTTTTGCAGAAAATATCAGAAAAGTCCTGGTAAGCCTTGGGAGGGCCCGGTAAGGGTGGAACCTCAGGAGTTAGACAAGTGGGAGCAGATGTGAGGCATCGTTTGAGACAAGAAGGACCCCAATTTTTGATCTCCCCGGTGGTCCAGTCAAGGGTAGGAGAATGATGTTGGAGCCATGGCAGACCGAGGAGGACTTCAGAGGTGCAGTTGGGCAGAACAAGAAATTCAATTTTTTCGTGATGCACTCCAATGCTCATAAGCAGGGGTTCTATGCGGTAATGCACAGTGCAGTCCAATTTTTCTCCGTTGACAGAAGAAATGTAGAGCGGCTTGACGCGACGGGTTACTGGGATACTGAACCTATTAACGGAAGAGGCCAAAATAAAGTTTCCTGCAGAACCGGAGTCCAAGAAGGCCACAGCAGAGAAGGAGGAGTTAACCGAAGGAGTAATCCGCACAGGTACAGTCAGACGTGGAGGGGCAGAATTTATGCCAAGAGACGCCACTCCCACGTGAGCTGGGTGCGTGCGTGCGTTTCCCAGACGCGGAGGACGAATAGGGCAGTCCACTAGGAAATGTTTGGTACTAGCGCAGTACAGGCATAGATTCTCGTTACGGCGGAGAGTCCTCTCTTGTAGGGTCAGGCGGGACCGATCCACTTGCATAGCCTCCTCGGCAGAAGGCACAGGAACAGATTGCATTGGACTTGAGAAGAGAGGAGCCGGGGAGAGAAATCGCCTGGTGCGAACAAGATCCTTCTCCTGTCGGAGCTCCTGGCGTCTTTCAGAGAAACGCATGTCAATGCGGGTGGCCAAATGGATAAGTTCAGACAGGTTAGCAGGAATTTCTCGTGCGGCCAGTACATCCTTGATGTTGCTGGATAAGCCTTTCTTGAAGGTCGCACAGAGGGCCTCATTGTTCCAGGATAATTCAGAGGCGAGGGTACGAAACTGGATGGCATATTCGCCTACGGAAGAACTTCCTTGGACTAGGTTCAGCAAAGCAGTCTCGGCAGAGGAGGCCCAGACTGGCTCCTCAAAGACACTATGAACTTCAGCGAAGAAGGACTGGATAGTAGCAGTAGCAGGATCATTGCGGTCCGAGAGGGGTGTGGCCCATGACAAGGCCTTTCCAGACAGGAGACTAACCACGAAAGCCACCTTAGACGGTTCTGTGGGAAATTGGTCCGACATCATCTCCAAGTGTAGGGAACATTGAGACAGGAAACCACGGTACTGTTTAGAGTCCCCATCAAATTTGTCCGGCAGGGGCAGGCGGAGGCTGGGAGCTTCCACTCGCCGCGGAGGAGGAGCAGGAGCTGGCGGAGGAGATGGTTGCTGAAGCTGTGGCAGAAGTTGTTGCAGCATGACAGTCAGTTGGGTCAGCTGTTGTCCTTGTTGTGCTATCTGTTGAGATTGCTGGGCGACCACTGTGGTAAGGTCAGCGACAACTGGCAGCGGGACCTCAGCGGGATCCATGGCCGGATCTACTGTCAGGGTCAGGAGGGGTATGCAGTGAGGATACTGGTGGTGGATCCTCTGTGTCAGTGGGGTGATGATGTGGGCCGTACCAGGGGAACGGAGTCTAAGGGGTTAGTGGTTTTCACCAGAGCCTGCCACAAAGCGGGATGGACTTGCAGCGGCAGGTAACCCCCAGGTCGTTCCACCCGATAGCGACTCAACCCCAACTGATGGCTGAGACAGGCGTGGTACAAGGGATTAGGCAAGAGCAAGGTCGGACGTAGCAGAAGGTCAGGGCAGGCAGCAAGGATCGTAGTCAGGGGCAACAGCAGAGGGATCTGGAACACTGGCTTGGAACATACACAAGGAAACGCTTTCACTGGCACTGAGGCAACAAGATCTGGCAATGCTAGGAAGGGGAAGTGGGTTTTTATAATGAGGGCACAGGTGTGAGTACTGATTGGGCCAGGCGCCAATCAATGACGTACTGGCCCTTTAAATCTCAGAGAGCAGGGCCGCGCGTGCCGGGAAAGAGCCAACGGAGGACGGGACAGGTGAGGGGATTGGGATGCGAGCCGCGAGCGGGCGCGTCCCGCTACGCGGGTTGCATCCCCGCCGGTGACACTGATGCAGCGCTCCCTGTCAGTGGGTCTGACCGGGGCGCTGCATGGAGGTGAACGCCGCGAGCGCTCCGGGGAGGAGCAGGGACCCGGAGCGCTCGGCGTAACACCTGTTTTAAAGCTATTAATTGTTCCTGAGGTAGACCGTTCCATAAATTCACAGTCCTCACGGTAAAGAAGGTGTCGCCCCTTTAGACTAAACCTTTTCTTCTCCAGACGGAGGGAGTGCCCCCTCATCCTTTTGGTGGGGTTTAACCTGGAACAGTTTTCTCCATATTTTTTGTATGGGCCATTTATATACTTATATACGTTTATCATATCCCCCCTTAAACGTCTCTTCTCAAGACTAAACAATTGTAACTCCTTTAATCGCTCCTCATAGCTAAGATGTTCCATGCCCCATATTAGTTTAGTCACGCGTCTCTGCACCCTTTCCAGCAACACAGTGCTGGAAGGTAGCTATTTATTCTATCAAATATAGAGCATCTTTTCTTCTCCTTAATACCCCTAAAATTCCATGCAATTATTTTCTTACTTCCTATTTTTTACTATCCAATTTTTTACCCCCTTCCCCTCTTATCTCCTTCACAGCCATTTGCTGCGAACCTAAACTTACACTAACCTCGCCCCCCCCCCCTGTTCCGGCCCTACCCCCCCTCCCCCTCGCCCGCCATACTTCTCACAAAAAAAAATTCCTCAACTCTATAAACCTCTACTTCCCAGCCATTTATCTATCTCTTCCTCTGAGTGAAAAAATAGAATTTGATCATTATCCTTGATTCTCATTCTAGCTGGGTACAAAAGCGAGAATGAGATGTCCGCTGCTCGGAGTCTCCTTTTAATCTGAACAAACTGCATTCTTTTTCTTCGTGTTTCCCTTGAAAAATTGGCAAACATGGCTATCTTTGAGCTTCCTCTTTCTATAGCCCCCCCCCCCTTCTGTAGAGAGTTTAAGAATAATGTCCCGGTCTTGGTGGAGAGCCCGGCACCGGTCTCTTCATTGGGATCCTATGTGCTCTCTCAACACAAAAATTATTGGTAAAACTATGAACACCAAATGTCTCTACTAAAAGAGTTTCCACAAATGTAACTGGATCTTCTCCTTCATCTCCCTCTTGAAAACCTGTGATACGGATGTTAGCTCTTCTAGAGTGGTCCTCCAGATCTATCACTTTAGATTTAAGAAGGGAATTTTCCTTTTTCATCTCATCCCAATCCTTATGCATTTCAGAGAAGTTTTTTTCCAGTGTAGGGATGGCTTTTTCATTTCATTTTATTTGTGTCATCTCTTATCAGGGAGATATCTGTACTCAGTCCTCCAACTTGTGTTGTAAGGTCAGCAATCGCTTTATTGCATTTCTGAACCTCTGCTAAGATTGAGGATAATACTGGGGTGTTGTTCTCTCCTTGTTCTCCATCCTCATTTCCTTCATTTGTATTTAAGGGGGTGTATCTTGAACCTCCTATCTGTGGGGGTTTTTGTGTTTGTGTACGAGTCTTTACAGTATCATGGGGGGATTTAAGATATTTAGACAGCAGATTTGTTTCAGGGCCCCCTGATCTTCTGGGATAAATTTTCGGTGACATGTTGAGTATCTTATATCACTCCAAAACCCAGATTCATAACTAAGAAAAAGCAGCAGAAAAAAGAAAGGGGAAATATGTCATGTTACCTTCATCCTGGTGGGGGGTGCTGTATTCCATCAGTTGTAGATAGAGGGGGTAGGGAAGAGAGGGACGAGAAAGGGATGAATAGTCACTCACAGTCAGTTGTTCTTTTCAGAAAGTTGAGAAAGTTCGCAGATCAGTAATCATTTCAGCTGCAGGGAAGAGGGAGCAGACATTTGCATTTCAAATTTTGCTAATTTCCTCTTCAATATTCTTTTCTCCTTTCTCTTTTCTCATTTGTTCCTTCATGTCCCCCCTCCTCCCCCCCCCCCCCACACTCCCATCTCTTATGTGGCCAGATCTCCCCAGAAGTTATAACTTTATACAGCTCAAATCCATAGTTTAAGGGATTGTGCCCAACACCTTTCCTGGTGATCGCCCCTCTGTGTGTCTCCAATCCAGTTGTCGCAACCGTTTATCTACACGACAGCACACAGGGGGGCAAAGGGAAGAATCCTCCATTTGGGGCAATACCCCTGGATACGGTCTCAGTGGAAGAGAGGGGGTAGAGAGAAAAAAGGAGGACCAGAGTAATAAGGTCATGCATCACTCTGTTCCTAATTCAACCTCAAGCTTGCCACTGCTGTGGGTCCCCTTTTCCGTTCTCTCGCTGCACTTTGCGCTTAATACACTAGCGAAGTCTGTAAGAAAGTGTTCCACCTTTCCGCTCTTAGCCAGGCCCTGCCTCTCAGCTCCCCCGTTTAGCTTATCCGGAGTACCACCCCCCCCCCCCCCAAATTAACATTGCCTTGCGTAGTGTAGCTGAGCACTTACTGCAATACCGGGATGTAACTTCCAAAAGCCTGTGCAGCCGCGCGGCAGTTTCACGCCTCCCTCCTCACCCAACACCGGCTTCCTTCACTTCCGGATCGCGCTCCACTCCCGAGCATTGTGAAATTTCAGGGACGGAGCAACTCTGAGGCGGAGGGGGGAGGAGGAGGGGGAAAAGAGGGGGGTGGGGGGTCACCACGGCAACCATGCATCACTTTGTTCCTAATTCAACCTCAAGCTTGCCACTGCTGTGGGTCCTCTTTTCCATTCTCTCGCTGCACTTTGCGCTTAATACACTAGCGAAGTCTGTAAGAAAGTGTTCCATAGTTCCACCTTTCCGCTCTTAGCCAGGCCCTGCCTCTCAGCTCCCCCGTTTAGCTTATCCGGAGTACCGTCCCCCCCCCCCCCCATATTAACATTGCCTTGCTTAGTGTAGCCGAGCACTTACTGCAATACCGGGATGTAACTTCCAAAAGCCGGTGCAGCCGCGCGGCGGCTTCACGCCTCCCTCCTCGCTCCTCACCCAACGCCGGCTTCCTTCACTTCCAGATCGCGCTCCACTCCCGAGCATCGTGAGATTTCAGGGATGGAGCAACTCTGAGGCGGAGGGGGGAGGAGGAGGGGGAAAAGAGGGGGGGGGGGGGGTCACCACGGCAACCACACACCACAGAGCGGAGAGAGCAAGGGGAGCATCAAAACCTCGGCAGCGGGGGTCCATCATCCATCGCCAGCTTTCCTCCAGGGTAAGTGGCCTAATCCCTCATAGTCTGCACCCAGGTCTCCATTGCAGGCTAACGGCGGGTGGGCGGGCCGGGCGCGGGCCTGCGAGGCCGACGGGTCACGTCATCCCGTCACGTGCTCGCACAACCGACACTTTAGAAAACACATTTTTTTCACTCTGAAATGGGCGTGTTTTATGCAAAAATGGGCGTTTTACCAAGGAATAAAATATTGAATGCTTTTGTGATAGTTAATGTTTATATATATTTTTTTTCTTTTTAACACATTTGCAATATTAGGTTTAAATCAATTTAACACCCAAGATGATAAACAAGGAGAATTGTTGTAATGTTTGAACAATTATAACACATGAAGACTTTTGATTCATGGAAACATTTTTAAACAAACAAGTCTAAACCATTTTGACTCACACAACTTATTTCATTAGCTCGGAGTTTGTGCGACACAATTGACTAGTGCGACACAAAAAAACGTGCGACACAAAAATAACCGACATGTGCGACAGAATAGTAAATAAGCCTGAAAAAAAAAGACGAGTGATATTGAAATCACTCCAGAAAAAACACTCCACTCTTAGTAGTTCAGGGCCAATGTGTGTTTAATTAAACCAAGAATATGGAAGTAGTAGCGCTTTACAGGACCAATGTGCATTATATGGAGGCACTTTTATAGCTCTGTTAGCTTACAAGCAGGAAAATATTTGTGTTTGAGTAAACCAAGAATATAGAAGTATTGGCGCTTTACTTGGCTAATGCATATTATATGGAGTCTATTTTTATAGCGCTGTTAATTTACAAGCAGGTAAATACAAGGTGTGTTTGATTTAGCCAATATGGAAGTACTAGCGCTTTACAGGGCTTATGGGCATTAATAGGAGGCACTTTTATAGCGCGTTTAGCTTACAACTGGTAGTAATACTGTGTGTGCGCGCTTAAACCCCGTAAATATAAGATGCTTTAGATGACTATGCTGCACTCACAGTGATTTAAATACATATTGCTATCACAGCTTTGCTCAGTTGTACAGATATTTGTATGTGCCTGGAAAAAGGCTTTCTGGGATTTGTAGTCCACAATGAGGCTTCTGCAGTTAGGGACAACAGAGGAGGTCTCTGAGATCAGCCACAGATGAAGACTATGCTGTGGAATTGTATAGTCTAGGGATTGAGCTCAGCCAGATGTGCAGGTTATTGTTATATGGGTAAGGCATCTGGGATTTATTCTGCAGCTATGCTGTATCTCCGACTCCTATGTATTATCTCTGGCCCCCATATATTATCTCTGGCTCCTATATATTATCTCTGGCTCCTATGTATTATCTCTGGCTCCTATATATTATCTCTGGCCCCTATATATTATCTCTGGCCCCTATGTATTATCTTTGGCTCCTATATATTATCTCTGGCCCCTATGTATTATCTCTGGCTCCTATGTGTTATCTCTGACACTTATGTATTATCTCTGACACTTATGTATTATCTCTGGCCCCTATGTATTATCTCTGGCTCTTATGTATTATCTCTGACTCCTATATATTATCTCTGACTCCTATATATTATCTCTGACTCCTATATATTATCTCTGACTCCTATTGCTCATACACTATCTCTCTATTTGTATCTCTCTCCAGAATGGCCGACGCTGAGCACGTCCTGCATTTAAAGGAGATGTCCGGAGCGGACTTTTCCTATTCAATCCTGCCTGGGCTGCAAAAAAAGAGAAGATAAAATTTCCCTTACCTTCTTATATTTCCCCGGAGCTCTGCAACAGCTGATTGGTCGGCCGAGCTGTCTGTTTCCTACTTCCCTTAGCCCGATACGTCACACAGCGCTTCAGCCTATCACTGGCCACAGCGATGTCCCGCCTCTGCCGGTGATAGGCTGAAGCACCGTGTGACGTACCGGGCAAAGGGAAGTAGGAAACAGACACCTCGGCCGACCAATCAGCTGTTGCAGAGCTCCGGGGGAATGTAAGAAGGTAAGGTAAAGTTTGTCTTCTCTTTTTTTTTGCAGCCCAGGCAGGATTGAATAGGAAAAGTCTGCACCGGACATCTCCTTTAATGCTGTATAAAAGTCCCCCCCTTTGCTGTCTCCTCTTTCCCTGGTAGCTGTTGAAAACATATACCAGCAAATCATTGTAAACCTGGGGGTCATATTGATAGAAGATACAGCACTCTCTGTCAAGGCGTGGGTGCACAGTTAAAGTCCCAACCCATGTAGTAAACAAAGAAATGATAACATAGCACTCCACTTGCGGTGAAAAAAAGGCTACATTTTATTCTTGCAATCCAAAATTATGTGACATTTCGGTCAATAATGACCTTCCTCAAACCTATGTAAGACAGCATAACATCAGTATACAGCATGATATATACAAATAAATTGTCCATGACAATAGTTGATCTACAACAAAATACACAAAACTGAGAACAAGGGGTAGATCTGATCATATCAAACAAAAACTGGTTCAAATCAATATAAGAGATGAGGTATAATAATAAAGTAAATCATATCAATCATATCACAGCGTTCCATTACAACGCTGAAGATACACAGAATATCATCGCCAGAACAACCTTCTCCAGCGAATTCTTACAGGTACCAGCGCATGAATTCAGATCCAGAAAGTTTGAACGCGAGTCCAAGCACCTTGTAAATCTTGAGTTACATTGCGCAACCCTCACAGAATACCTCAAAGTACACCGGATCCCACGTGGATTACGAGTTTTTCTGAGGCCGACAGTGTTTAGTGAGAAAAAGGAGTTTTGTGAACTCTTTGAACAGATTCTCAACAAGTGCTCCAGTGACTTGATGACCCTCACTGTCGACTTCTTACAGAAAGAAATTGCATCCATTCAAGAAAAAATAATCACTATTGAAACACAACTAAATTCCAGCCTGAATCCAGAGGATCTCAACAAACTAAAAGAAAAGGGTCTCTACTACGCTAGAATCACACAGAAAAGAGTCTGAACGGAAAAAACTAGAGAAATTCGTCCGCGACACAGAGGATTACCTCCAAAATAGAGTGTACCGATGGCAACAATCCTTTCCTCCCCCAAGGGGATACCACTCACGGCGCGGAACCTCCCAGGACACCTTTTCCTCCAGTTCAGAAGGCAACGACTTCTCACAGTTTCGGGGCTGTTTTTTAGGCAGACGCCGCCCAAGAAGACGAGGAGCGGAGGCCGTCGGCACAGGCATCTCAGTAACCAGATCCCAGGTATGCCAACACCCACCGATCAGACACCTTTGGTAGTGAAGATTTCTTCTAAATCCTTGGATCCACTACAAATCCAAGTATTACAAAAAGGTTTATCCTTTTGCCCTGCATACCAATTTGACTCATTCCAACTAGACTTAGATCTTCAGCGTTTCTTTAGGAACATTAGACTCAAGGCACATTTCAGTACCACACCAGTAAACATTGATCCCACCTCCCCGTCTGCCCCAGTCAACATCAAAACACTGGGGATTAAAACCCCGAGTAGGTTTCAGCCCCCAAGGGGCTCTCCCACTCTTGAGACCTTTATTGATTTAGTCAAAAAAGATGTTTCCAAAGTCAGGAGTGACATCGAGAAAGGCTCGCTTTTTTATCACCAGAATTTCAGCCCCAATGAATCAGCAGCCTTACGTAGCTTACAGTCAGATGATAGTATCATCATTAAGCCGGCAGACAAAGGGGGTGCTATTGTCATACAGGACTACCTGACTGAGATACACTCACAATTAGCTGATCATCATGTATACAGACGTCTAGATTCGGACCCCCTTGATGACATTACCTCCAAAATCTGTACTACCATTGACCGTTACCTTCCGATTGGGGTCATTGATGACAAAACACATACTTTTCTTCTAAAAAAAATTCCCGATTACCCCTGTATTATATACCCTAACTAAGATCCACAAAAACCTCCATAAACCACCTGGAAGACCCAGAGTAGCTTCCACAGATTCCATACTATCACCTCTTTCCATTCTTCTTGAGAAAATGTTGACTCCATTAATCACATCTACCCCCTCATTTCTACTTGATACAACCTATTTTTTAAAACTCATCCGCGAAATCCATCATGTTACCTCAGGCACAATCTTAGTCACGTTTGATGTCAACAGTTTGTATACCTCAATACAACATTCCAAAGGCCTATATGCAGTCAAGAACCTCCTGACCAAATCTAACTTTGACACACCCATCATTGATTTTTGTTTAGATCTGTTGGAACTGGTATTGCACAATAACTACTTTCTTTTCCAGGATACCTTCTTTCTTCAAGTACAAGGTACTGCGATGGGATCCAATGTGGCGCCTCCATACGCAAATGCTTACATGTCTGACTTTGCAAATGCTTACATGTCCCGTTTCATTTACACTAACCCTCTGTTCCTATCACACGTTAAAGTGTGGAAACGTTACATCGACGATATTTTTTACGTGTGGGGCGGCACATTGGATTCCCTACTACAATTCCACACTGATCTTAACAGGATCTGGCCAGGGTTGCAGTTCACCATACATCACAGTACCGAATCAGTCAGTTTCCTCGACACTACAGTACAGGTCCACAGTGACGGCCTTCTATCCACAGATTTATACACCAAACCTACAGACAGAAATAACCTCCTTCTACATTCCAGTTATCATCCCAAAGCCACCATTAATTCACTTCCAATTTCACCGCATCAATCGTATTGTAAGTGATCCCACGATTAAGGAAAAACGATTGGATGACATGACAGCCAGATTTAGAGAACGAGGATACCCTAACCATATCCTTTCAGAAGCTCTAGACCTCCCAGAATCTCCAATTCCAATACCAGGGTCCCTTTTGTTCATACTTTTCACCCGTTCTCCTATAGGATACATGGCATCATTAGGAAACATTGGCCACTACTCCACCAAGCTTATCCCACAGTCAGTGAATTCCAGACTTAGTTTTTCCCTTGTTTCCGACGACCGACAAATCTCAGAGATAGACTTGTTAGGGCTGACATTGGCACCAATCGTACCAATTATAGACAAACTGTCCTTAGAACCCAGAGGAAAGGGACATTTCCATGCTTACATTGTATCCATTGTAACAGTGTCATTAAGGGTGAATTCATACATCACCCCCTGTCAGGCCAATCACTCCCTGTCAAGGGTTACTTCACTTGTGACACTAATTACGTTGTCTACCTACTCAAATGTCCTTGTGGACTTGTATATGTAGGGGAAACTACTCAGCGCATCAAAGACAGAATAGCTCAACACAACAGTACCATCAGATGCCAAAATCTACTACTTCCAGTCCCATACCATTTTCATACGCACAACCATTCCCCGTCTCAACTACATTTTCAAATCCTGGAACATGTCCCACGCAGTAGACGTGGAGGTGACCGGATCAGACAACTCAAGACACGTGAAGCATACTGGATCCACAAACTACAGTCCCTGGAACCCAGAGGACTTAACAGAGAATATGATATTACCCAATTATGAATGTTTATCATGATAACCTCTTCAAATATTAATTGTGTTTCTTTATTCCCATAGGCCCGTTAACGATGATTGATCCGGATCAATGCTGAGGTGGATCTTATACACAATGCACTTTATCCTTTTCCATTATGGGTTTAGTCACTTTTATTTATTTTTCCTGTCACCATATTGATTTCTTAGTTCTCCATCTTTCTTCTTCATTATGTTTCCTCCTGTTTTTCCCCCTTCTTTTTCCCCCTTTTACTTTCCCATTTCTCACTTTTTTAACCTACGCTATCACTTTCTCTTTCATCTTTATGACACAGACACCTTTTTTTCTCCACATTCATTCTATCCTTTCCCTATATCCTATCTCACCATTTCCTTTCTATCCTTTTCATGGTTCTTTATACAAATTCTCCACTTTTTCACCTTCATACTTTCCGCAATTTATTTCAACTCACATACATCATAACAATTTTTCAACATATCTCTCTCCCCTCCCTACCCTACATACTTCACCTACATATCCCATATTTCCCCCCCCCTTTTTATTCCTCTCCACACTCAGATATCCAACATTCACTATTTTTTCTTTTTCCTAATTCCCTGCATTATCCATACATTTTCTACCTATCTATGTCTCATTCCATTTCGTCCCTCGGCGGCACACAAAGGGTTAACATCTTTCTTTCCTCCTACTAGACAGAAGATATGGTCACAGAATTAATTAACAACAATCAAGTAAATTAATTAATCAATCCAGGGCACCTGGCCCACTACACCTCCTATCTGATAAATGCAGCACAGAAACTAAGACACGTGTTTTTTTCTTCTGTCCTCCGGACAGTATGGTCAGTTTTTTCCTTTTGTATTTTTTCATAGTTACATGGTTAGGCACCGTTGGCTCTGCCTGTGGGTTCCACAGACTTCCAATGTGTATGGGGCCCGTGTTTCTTCCCAGTGTTTCTGGGAAGCGCATGTGGGGTACTGTCTGTCCAGGTATGTTGGGGGGTTTTTAGTATCGGGGCCCCCCTTCAGTTTTACCTGCAGTGTAGTGCCCGTTCCCCTGCCTCTAAGCGCTCCTGGCGTCGCGACTTCCGGGTAGGCGGTCTGCGGCGCTTCCGTCGGCAGTGCACTGGCGCTGCTGGTGACGTATTTCCAGAGTCCACAGTGGGGACAGTTTTCATGCGGGGAGTAAGTATTCCTTTTTTCCCCTTACTACTGCCCGTAGTTGTGCGCATTTCCCGGTCCGGTGCTTATTTATGGCAGGACTTTGCCGTGGGCCGGTCCAGCCTCTGCCTGGTGCGCTATCCCTGCCAATACAAGGTAAGTCCATCTGCAACAGGGGGGACCTGTTTCTTTTTGGACTATAAATATGTATATATTTTTTTTCGCTGAGGCTTCTCCCTTGCTTAGGGAATGATTATCATAGTTCTTATGGGTTCCATTAATCTTACTATGATATGCTGTTACTGTGTATGGGTGTTTTATTCTGATG
Source organism: Hyla sarda (assembly GCF_029499605.1). Classification (NCBI taxonomy): domain Eukaryota; kingdom Metazoa; phylum Chordata; class Amphibia; order Anura; family Hylidae; genus Hyla; species Hyla sarda. The sequence goes on from NC_079190.1 coordinate 1,990,156, forward strand.
TGTTTTTTTCCTTGGGTTTTCAGTATGGATAAACCTCAGGATGCCCATGTTTCCAAGAAGAGGAAAAGAAAGGAGTGCCATAGATTATGCCTTCAGTGTGCCCAACCGCTGCCGGATGACTACTCCCCGGATCTATGTTCGGTATGTTCTGACTACGCCCCTGCTTCCAGTACTTTTCAGTCCAAGGCTAAGCAGCTATTTGGGTGGTTTAAGTCCAGTCTACATTCAGTACTGTCAGACTTGTCTTCCCATCATAAGTCATCTAAAACCGCCAGTCTTAGTGCTTCTAAACTGCCTGTTTCACCGGTGTCTTCTTCAGTATCCTCTTTGGACTCTGAGGGGGAGATTGTATCCTCCTCCTCCCAGGAACTTGCAGAAGTTGGCTCCCCAGAAGATTATTATCTCCTCAGAAAGAGAAGATTAATTCTTTAATGAAATCAGTTAAAAAAAAACGTAGAGGGAGAACCGGGGGAAGATAATCTTCCTAAAAAGGAGGCACTTTTTTTATTTTCCACATTCTAGTACACTTACATTTCCAGGTCAGCCTCTGCTGGATCCCCTTATGAAAGTGGAATGGCAAAAACCGGAGAAAAAGCCTGATCTAGGATCTAGGTTTAAGATGCTTTATAAGTTAGATCCTAAAAGCACAGAGGAATGGGAGGCCTTACCTAAAGTTGATTTAGCGGTAGCCAGACTATCTAGAAAGTCTATGTTCCCCTCCGATGAATCCTCCTTGTTGAGGGACCATATGGACAGACGAGCTGAAGGCTCTCTCAGGAGAATTTACACCTCAGCCTCTTCAGCCTGTAAGGCAGCATTGGCTTCCATCTCTGTTGGTCGCGCTCTGCGACTCTGGCTCTCTCAACTTACCAGGGATCTACAGGATGGTGTCTCCAGAGATGAAATCTTACAGGATCTCCCTAAAATGAAGCTGGCTTCTGATTTTTTTGCAGACTTTCCATTAGACATCCTACGCCCAAACTCCAAAATTCTTGCTAGTTCCACCTCCGCCAGAAGAGCTCTCTGGCTAAAAGAGTGGTCTGGGGATGTCCCAGCAAAAAATAATTTTTGCTCCCTACCTTTTGAGGGTCGAGAACTTTTTGGATCTCAGTTAAATCCAATATTGGAAGGAATGAGTAACAAGAAGGGGGTATTTTTCTACTCTCCTGCTAAGAATCCTAACTATCGCAATAGAAGAAGACAATATCGCTCTTCCCTCCGCATAGGCGTTTTGGAGCTCAAAGGGGTAGACAAAGACGCCAACCGCGCCAGCAATCCTCATCTTACAAAAAGAAGTCTCCTCAAGGAGGGGAGAAGAGCAAGGGCTTTTGACGCCATCTCCTGTTTGCCCCGAGTAGGCGCCAGGCTCTCCCGTTTTGCCTCTCTCTGGTGTCAAACGTCCAGATTCGTGGGTAAACTCCATCATTTCAAGAGGCTACGCCATAGAACTCATTTCAATCCCCCCAAACAAATTTTTCATAAACAGAAACGATCCTCATGTCATTCCTCTCATCTCAGAATTCCTGCAGAAAGGCTCCCTCGAACCAGTACCAGTCCATCAAAAGGGTTTTGGCGTCTACTCAAGGGTCTTCGCGGTCCCCAAGAAGGGAGGTTCATGGAGACTTGTGATAGATCTTACCTTTTTGAACAAGTATGTCGTAAAGATACATTTCAAGATGGACACCATAAGATCTGTGCTGGCTCTTATCGAGGAGGGGGACTTCATGGTGACCATCGACATGAAAGATGCCTATCTTCATGTGCCAGTTCTAAAATCTCACAGAAGATTCCTGAGGTTGGCGGTTGTAGTAGACAAAGAAATCTGTCACTACCAATTTACGTGCCTCCCTTTTGGCCTGTCGTCATCACCTCGAGTCTTTACGAAAGTAGCTGTTATTCTGGCCGCTCATCTTCGTCTGCAGGGAGTGAATCTAATTCCATATTTGGACGATTGGCTGATACTAGCTCACTCCAAGGATCTGTTGCTGCATCATCTTCATCTAACCCTCTCAGTTCTGCAAGACCATGGGTTTCTCATTAACTTCCAGAAGTCCAGCCTATCTCCAACTACACAGGGGAGTTTTCTGGGCTTTGTGATCGACTCGGTCAACATGAGGCTTTCTCTGTCGGAGGACAGACTCTTCAGGCTGAAGTCCGAGGTAACCTGTCTCTTGAATTGTTCGCAATTATCCATAAGGTCTGCCATGAGCATTTTAGGCTTAATAACGTCTGCTCTAGACGCAGTGCCATGGGGAAGAGCTCACATGAGACCTCTTCAACTGGATATTTTGAACCAGTGGAACAGGAGAACCTGGGGTTTAGACAGGCCTATGTCCCTCTCGGTTTCTACATTGCAGGATCTGGCTTGGTGGTTACGTCCGGACAAGGTCGATTTGGGCAGATCCTTGCGAGCCATCTCTCAGGTTCTCCTTACCACAGATGCCTCTGCCAGCGGTTGGGGAGCACATCTTGGGTTCGAATGGGTTCAGGGCACTTGGGATAAGACGGAGGCGTCTCTGTCTTCCAACCGTAGAGAGCTCAGAGCGGTACGTCTGGCCTTAATCCATTTTTCCTCTTTGTTACAGGGCCGTCGGGTCCTGATACAATCGGACAATCTCCCTTCCGTATTCTACCTAAACAAGCAGGCAGGTACGAGATCATCCCAGTTGATGGAGGAATGTCGCCCTCTCATGGCCTGGGCGGAAGAACACCTGATAGAGCTTCATGCTGTTCATATCAGAGGATCACTGAATTCTCGTGCAGATTTTCTGAGCCGGAGGATTCTCAATCCATCAGAGTGGAGCCTCAATCCGGTAATTTTCCAACAGCTAGTCCAGAGGTTCGGTCTTCCAGAAATGGATGTCATGGCTATGAGGGAGAACAGGAAAATTCCTGCATTCTGCTCCATTTATCGGAAAGACCTCCCCGTCCATCTAGATGGTCTGTCCTTTCAATGAAACAACAGATTCCTGTATGCATTCCCTCCATTTCCTCGCATGTTGTTGAAAATCAAGGAGGAACATGCCAAAGTCCTAGCGATCCTTCCGTTCTTGCCCAGGAGGGCCTGGTACCAGCTCGCGTGGAAGCTTTCGAGAGGCTGTCTTTGGGAGCTTCCACTTCTACCGGACTTACTTCTCCAAGAAGGCTTATGCCATCCGGGCCTTCTCAAGTTGAGACTGACAGCATGGCTGCTGAAAGGTTAACTCTGAGCTCCCGGGGGTTCTCTGAGGATGTAATCAAGCTCCTTGCTGCTTCAAGAAAGCCATCCACTCTTAAAAACTACTCCAGAGTTTTTAAAATCTTTAATTCATGGTGTTCGGATCATCACATTGATTCTCCATCTCTGTCGCAAGTCTTGGAATTTTTGAAAGATGGGTTTGACAAAGGTTTGAAGCCTAACACCCTTAGGGTGCATTTCGCTGCCATTAATCATTTTTTCCAAGGAATCTTTTCTAGCAATGCCTTAGTCTCCAGATTCTTCAAAGGAATGTCTAACCTCAGACCTTCAGTTTCACCTCCAATACCGTCATGGGACTTACCGTCTGTTCGTCAAGCTCTAACAAGTGATCCTTTTGAGCCTATTGACAAGTCTGAGGTCAAATTCCTCTCCTGGAAAACTCTGTTTTTGGTGGCCATCACCTCAGCTAAGAGAGTCTCGGAGCTCCAAGCTTTGTCCAGCCTCCCTCCCTATATTAGAGCTCAACAGGACTGTTTAGTTCTTCGTTTGAATCCATCTTTCAGACCGAAAGTATGTTCTGATGCTAATCTTAGTCAAGACATTTTTTTGCCGGATTTTTATCCTAATCCTCAAAATGAAATACAGGTATCTCTACATTCTCTGGATGTGAAAAGAGCGGTTCTCTCCTATATTGATAGAACCAAGCAGTTCAGGCAGTCAGAGACTCTCTTTGTGCAATTCCAAGGCCCGAATAAGGGGAAACCAGCATCCAAAGCTTCTCTGGCACGCTGGATTAAGTCAGTGATTTTTTTCTGTTATTCCCTCCGTGGGGAAGATTCTCCTTTAGGTGTCCGTGCCCATTCCACCAGGGCCATGTTCACATCCTGGGCTAATCTAGCGCAAGTCTCCCTTGATGAAATATGCCGTGCAGCGACTTGGTCATCTCCGGACACCTTCATCAACCATTACAGATTGGACCTCACATCTGGCAGGGAGGTGTCCTTTGGCAGAAACGTGCTGGAAATGGCTTCCTCTTTACACCCCCCCCCCCTTTAATTTACTGCTTTGCATATCCCTTTGTGTGCCGCCGAGGGACGAAATGGAAGGTTAAAATTTACTTACCGAAATTTTTCTTTCCATGAGTCCCGAGGCGGCACAGATTCCCTCCCTATTAAAGATAAAATTTTTTGCTGCATACTACACATGTGTCTTGCTTTCTGTGCTGCATTTATCAGATAGGAGGTGTAGGGGGCCAGGTGCCCTGGATTGATTAATTTACTTGATTGTTGTTAATTAATTCTGTGACCATATCTTCTGTCTAGTAGGAGGAAAGAAAGATGTTAACCCTTTGTGTGCCGCCTCGGGACTCATGGAAAGAAAAATTTCGGTAAGTAAATTTTAACCTTTATCCACTCTCTATTCATTTCTCACTCTCTGTCACAGTTCACAGGCTTCCCTTCATTACTAACGCTGCACACACAGCCATTTCCGCTCAGTGGAACGCATAGATGCGTTCCAAATGCCAAACTTCCGGTCATGTGACCGCAAGCGCCGGCCAGAGCGCAGGGAGCGAGACTTCACCTCTCCAGGTCAGTTATAACCCTTGTACACTCCTTTCAGTCGCTCCCCATGTCGTACCGCTTTCTCCACACCCTATTCATGCACACTTCGTCCACAGTTAGAGTACACTGGCCATATTCCGGGATGCCACACATTAGTGACATCACTTCCGGCACACAGGACCGGAAGTGTACGCCAACACCACTTCATAACTCCACACTCTTCACTCCTCTTCAGCCACATGCGACTACTGTCGCCTCACCTACCTACCTGTTACCAGGTTTTTGTATACCGTTTCTTCCTTAATTACTTCTTTCCCCGCAGCAATCCGGTGAGTCACAGAGCCATTTTCATATAACAGTTCGTCCGGATTTATTATTATGCTTTTTCCTTTACATTGTATATTGATTGTTATGCACAGTATCACCATAGTGCATCTCTGTTTGGTGCAGTGTCCATAGAATTATTCCTTTTTTCTTATTAATGCTAGAGTCCTGTTGGTGAGCATTTTGCTCCCTATTTATCACCATATATTCGCTGTGATATGATTTACTTTATTATTATACCTCATCTCTTATATTGATTTGAACCAGTTTTTGTTTGATATGATCAGATCTACCCCTTGTTCTGAGTTTTGTGTATTTTGTTGTAGATCAACTAATGTCATGGACAATTTATTTGTATATATGTTGCTGTATACTGATGTTATGCTGTCTTACATAGGTTTGAGGAAAGTCATTATTGACCGAAACGTCACATAATTTTGGATTGCAAGAATAAAATGTACCCTTATTTTCACCGCAAGTGGAGTGCTATGTTATCAAACCTGGGGGTCATGTGATGGTTGCGAGGAATGTTGGTCAACCTGACATCATTTCTCTCCCCCCCTGTGCTTCCTGTTTCCTCTTAGCGCCATGTGATCCTCATCCCTCACGTTAATGATTTTGCACATTTCCCAAGGAAATGTTTGAAGGTTTGGTGAGCCCGACTCCTTTTGACACTTTAGTTTGTATCTTCATTTCATGACACAAAAATCCAAACAAGAATAAAGATTCTTTTTTTTGTAAATCATTTTTCACATACAGAACATTATGAAGGCTTCGGTCATGTGAGTTCTCCTATGTTTATCAAGTTGCAAAGTGTTTCTTACATTCTGAACAGAAATACCGTTTCTTTCCTGAGCGAGTTCTCTGATGTATAACAAGAAGAGTTTTTTGGTAAACATTTACCACACTCTGAACAGAAATACGGTTTCTCCAGTGAATTCTCTCATTGTAACCATATCTTCATGTGTAACAAGACTTGCTTTTCTGTATAACATTTTAACACATTTTAACCTGACTATTGCCTCTCACCCATATGAGTTTTCTGATGTTTAACAAAATAATTTTTTTGTGTAAACGATTTTGCACATACTGAACATGAATATGGCTTCTTTCCTGTGTGATTTATCATATGTTTACTCAGATTCATATTTGTTAAAAAACGTTTCCCACATTCTGAACATGAATACGGCTTCTCTCCTGTGTGAATTTTTTGGTGTACAATTACATAATCTTTAGTTGAAAAGCGTTTCCCACATTCTGAACATGAATACGGCTTCTCTCCTGTATGAGTTCTCAAATGTCTAATAAGATTTGATTTTGAATTACATATTTTTAAGCATTCAGGACATATATACGTCATCTTTCCTGTGTGAGTTTCCTGATGTATAACAAGATCTGCTTTCTGGGCAAAACGTTCTCCACATCTTGAGCATGAATATGGATTCTCTCCTATGTGCATTCTCTCATGTGAAAGAAGTTCTTCACTATCTGTAAAACATTTCCCACACAGTGAACATGAATACTTTTCCTCTGTGTGACTTCTTCTGTGGGTTATAAGATCTGAATTTTTTGTAAACTCTTTTTTACATTCACCACAATGAAACCTTTTCCCTTCTCTCTGATCTGTCCTTGTGGTAACAACCTGTGATGGGTCAGGAGAAGGTTCCCCATGATTAGGGGCATTATAGGATAGATCTGTACTGTGAGGTCCTGGATGTACAGTAAGGGAAAGGAGGTCCTCTCCTGGGGAGTGCTGCATGAGATCTTCATCTTCTACTTTAGGATTTAGTGAGGATACGAAATTCCCATTTGCATCCTTGATAGGGTTTTCTGTAATAAAAAAATTACTTTTTTTTTACTTGAACCGCAAAGAAGACACATTTATAACATTCCTAATACACTGGAAACACACAAGATTTCTGGTGCAGTTTTTCAGCTAAAGCCAGAAGTGGATCCAATAACATTTTACAATAATTTTAAATCCACTGAATTTGGCTGCAAAAACAACGTCAAAAACTTGGTGCGATTCCAGCAAAATGAAAAATTGCACTGGCCCCTCCTACATCAGCTCCTCAGCACTAGTGTACAGAGCCATATTCTTTATCTTCCATGTCATCCTTGGCCGCACCCCTGGGAGCTTAGGAAGAAGAGATGTGACCAGCAATGTGACTCCGGTCCACGAGCCAAGATTAATGGGAAGTCCCTGTAATGTAGATCTAGGGTGGAGCCTCCCCTGAAGACACCTCTGAATTCCCTCTGTAATCCATTATCACATACCTGGGGTAACACCTCCTGGAATTATTACATACCTGGGGTAACACCTCCTGGAAATATTACATACCTGGGGTAACACCTCCTGGCATCTCCTCCTTCACTTCTCTCATACACGGGTGATGGCCGCTCATCCTCTCTTCTTCTTCCTCCACTTTATTATTAGTCAGATCTCCCCCCTGATGTGACATATAGAACAATTCACTACAATACAGCAGACAGGAGGAGCAACAGAGACCCCCCAAAATCTACCCCCACATCTATGACTGCAGGACCCCCCTATAGACATATAGGATCAGCCTCATCTACCTGATGCTTCTCTGGGACATTTACCTCTGGACAGTCCTCGGAATACAGAGGACGGGGACACCTCTCGGGTGGATTTCTATCAATGACTCCATCTGTAGGGAACACACAGGGAACGAAATCATCACCTCCTGTATATCCATCTGTAGGGAGGAACACACAGGGAATGAATACATCACCTCCTATATATCCATCTGTAGGGAACACACAAGGACTGATTACATCACCTCCTATATATCCATCTCTAGTGAACACACAGGGAATGAATACATCACCTCCTGTATATCCATCTATAGGGAACACACAGGGAATGAATACATAACCTGCTGGATAGATTTCTATGTTACTAGGTAGTGAGAGTGATATCTATATATAAGTCTCTTCTTACCTTGTGATGTTGGGGTCCGGTGATCCCCCATCATGACTATGTCCTGGTACAGATCCTTGTGTCCTTCTATATACTCCCACTCCTCCATGGAGAAATAGACAGTGACGTCCTGACACCTTATAGGAACCTGACACACACAATGATACAGTCATCAGCAGAGCCCTCCCTTATTGTATAATGTCCCAGCATTCCCAGCAGTGTCACCTCTCCAGTCAGCAGCTCAGTCATCCTGGTGGTCAGTTCTAGGATCTTCTGCTCATGTATCAGTGAATGAGGTGGAGGCTCCTCGGGGGTGGGGCTCTGGGTGGTGCCCGATCCTCCTGACACACGGGGGGTCACACACTCACCAGACCACTTCTTCACTACTGTGTAATCCTGTGTATGGTGAGACACTGATCACTACAGACATTCTAAGAATCCGCCCCCTTTCCAGTCATTTCCGGGATTATTTCTAGGGATAAGACGTCATGTGACCTCTCACCTCTCCGGTTATCAGGTGGATTATCTCTAGGGTGAGGTGTAATATCCTGGCAGCCATGTGCTTTCTGGCCTTCTCCATCCTTGTTGGGTCTATATCTATAGGAAATATACAGAGTGACTGAATACATTGTGTATATGTGATGATCACATGATGGGGGGTCTAGGGGACCCTCACCCCTGGTCTCCTCTACAATCAGGAAGGTCTCCTCTTACCCAGTGGTGATGTTGGGGGCCGGTGATCCCCCATCATGACTATGTCCTGGTACAGATCCTTGTGTCCTTCTACATACTCCCACTCCTCCATGGAGAAATAGACAGTGACGTCCTGACACCTTATAGGAACCTGACACACACAATGATACAGTCATCAGCAGAGCCCTCCCTTATTGTATAATGTCCCAGCATTCCCACCTCTCCAGTCATCAGCCTGCCCCTCCCTCCTGACACCTCCAGCAGTGCTCACCTCTCCAGTCATCAGCCTGCCCCTCCCTCCTGACACCCCCAGCAGTGCTCACCTCTCCAGTCATCAGCCTGCCCCTCCCTCCTGACACCCCCAGCAGTGCTCACCTCTCCAGTCATCAGCCTGCCCCTCCCTCCTGACACCCCCAGCAGTGCTCACCTCTCCAGTCATCAGCCTGCCCCTCCCTCCTGACACCTTCAGCAGTGCTCACCTCTCCAGTCATCAGCCTGCCCCTCCCTCCTGACACCCCCAGCAGTGCTCACCTCTCCAGTCATCAGCCTGCCCCTCCCTCCTGACACCTCCAGCAGTGCTGACCTCTCCAGTCATCAGCCTGCCCCTCCCTCCAGACACCTCCAGCAGTGCTCACCTCTCCAGTCATCAGCCTGCCCCTCCAGCAGTGCTCACCTCTCCAGTCATCAGCCTGCCCCTCCCTCCTGACACCTCCAGCAGTGCTCACCTCTCCAGTCATCAGCCTGCCCCTCCCTCCTGACACCCCCAGCAGTGGTCACCTCTCCAGTCATCAGCTTGCCCCTCCCTCCTGACACCCCCAGCAGTGCTCACCTCTCCAGTCATCAGCCTGCCCCTCCAGCAGTGCTCACCTCTCCAGTCATCAGCTTGCCCCTCCCTCCTGACACCCCCAGCAGTGCTCACCTCTCCAGTCATCAGCCTGCCCCTCCCTCCTGACACCCCCAGCAGTGCTCACCTCTCCAGTCATCAGCCTGCCCCTCCCTCCTGACACCCCCAGCAGTGGTCACCTCTCCAGTCATCAGCCTGCCCCTCCCTCCTGACACCCCCAGCAGTGCTCACCTCTCCAGTCATCAGCCTGCCCCTCCAGCAGTGCTCACCTCTCCAGTCATCAGCCTGCCCCTCCCTCCTGACACCCCCAGCAGTGCTCACCTCTCCAGTCATCAGCCTGCCCCTCCCTCCTGACACCCCCAGCAGTGCTCACCTCTCCAGTCATCAGCCTGCCCCTCCCTCCTGACACCTCCAGCAGTGCTCACCTCTCCAGTCATCAGCCTGCCCCTCCCTCCTGACACCCCCAGCAGTGCTCACCTCTCCAGTCATCAGCCTGCCCCTCCCTCCTGACACCCCCAGCAGTGCTCACCTCTCCAGTAATCAGCCTGCCCCTCCCTCCTGACACCTCCAGCAGTGCTCACCTCTCCAGTCATCAGCCTGCCCCTCCCTCCTGACACCTCCAGCAGTGCTCACCTCTCCAGTCATCAGCCTGCCCCTCCCTCCTGACACCCCCAGCAGTGCTCACCTCTCCAGTCATCAGCCTGCCCCTCCCTCCTGACACCCCCAGCAGTGCTCACCTTTCCAGTCATCAGCCTGCCCCTCCCTCCTGACACCCCCAGCAGTGCTCACCTCTCCAGTCATCAGCCTGCCCCTCCCTCCTGACACCTTCAGCAGTGCTCACCTCTCCAGTCATCAGCCTGCCCCTCCCTCCTGACACCCCCAGCAGTGCTCACCTCTCCAGTCATCAGCCTGCCCCTCCCTCCTGACACCTCCAGCAGTGCTGACCTCTCCAGTCATCAGCCTGCCCCTCCCTCCAGACACCTTCAGCAGTGCTCACCTCTCCAGTCATCAGCCTGCCCCTCCCTCCTGACACCTCCAGCAGTGCTCAACTCTCCAGTCATCAGCCTGCCCCTCCCTCCAGACACCTCCAGCAGTGCTCACCTCTCCAGTCATCAGCCTGCCCCTCCAGCAGTGCTCACCTCTCCAGTCATCAGCCTGCCCCTCCCTCCTGACACCTCCAGCAGTGCTCACCTCTCCAGTCATCAGCCTGCCCCTCCCTCCTGACACCCCCAGCAGTGGTCACCTCTCCAGTCATCAGCCTGCCCCTCCCTCCTGACACCCCCAGCAGTGCTCACCTCTCCAGTCATCAGCCTGCCCCTCCCTCCTGACACCTCCAGCAGTGTCACCTCTCCAGTCATCAGCCTGCCCCTCCCTCCTGACAACCCCAGCAGTGGTCACCTCTCCAGTCATCAGCCTGCCCCTCCCTCCTGACACCCCCAGCAGTGTTCACCTCTCCAGTTATCAGCCTGCCCCTCCCTCCTGACACCCCCAGCAGTGCTCACCTCTCCAGTCATTAGCCTGCCCCTCCCTCCTGACACCCCCAGCAGTGCTCACCTCTCCAGTCATCAGCCTGCCCCTCCCTCCTGACACCTCCAGCAGTGCTCACCTCTCCAGTCATCAGCCTGCCCCTCCCTCCTTACACCTCCAGCAGTGCTCACCTCTCCAGTCATCAGCCTGCCCCTCCCTCCTGACACCCCCAGCAGTGCTCACCTCTCCAGTCATCAGCCTGCCCCTCCCTCCTGACACCCCCAGCAGTGCTCACCTCTCCAGTCAGCAGGTCGGCCATCTTGTTGATGAGTTCCAGGATCTCCTGATGACTGTTTCCCTTATGTATCAGTGAGTGAGGTGGAGGCAGCGATATAGGAACCTGCTCCCTGCTCCATCCTTCCCCCTCTTCTGTCTTCACTACCATGTAATCCTGTGTATGGAGGAGACATTGATGTCACTTTATCCCTTCACCTCTCCAGCCATGTCCATGGTTTAGAGATAGAAGAGACGGGACATGATCTCCAGAATCCCTCACCTCTCCGCTCAGCAGGGACATGATCTCTAGGGCCACGTGTAATATTCTCTCCTCCATCACATCCAGGTCCTTCTCCATCCTTAGGGGGCAGTCAGGAGAAGAAAGGGAGACCCCCGACCACTGATGGAGACCTCCCCCTGGAGAGTGTATATAAAGACAAACTGTAAGAGACTTTATGGTGACTCCACATATATGGTCCCTATTATATATATATATATATATATATATATATATATATACAGAAGAGATAACAGTATATACACATATATGGCCCCTATTATATATATACAGAAGAGATAACAGTATATACACATATATGGCCCCTATTATATATACACAGAAGAGATAACAGTATATACACATATATGGCCCCTATTATATATATACAGAAGAGATAACAGTATATACACATATATGGCCCCTATTATATATATATATATATATATACAGAAGAGATAACAGTATATACACATATATGGCCCCTATTATATATATATACAGAAGAGATAACAGTATATACACATATATGGCCCCTATAATATATATATATATATATATATATATATATATACAGAAGAGATAACAGTATATACACATATATGGCCCCTATTATATATATATATACAGAAGAGATAACAGTATATACACATATATGGCCCCTATTATATATATATATATACAGAAGAGATAACAGTATATACACATATATGGCCCCTATTATATATATACAGAAGAGATAACAGTATATACACATATATGGCCCCTATTATATATATATACAGAAGAGATAACAGTATATACACATATATGGCCCCTATTATATATATACAGAAGAGATAACAGTATATACACATATATGGCCCCTATTATATATATATACAGAAGAGATAACAGTATATACACATATATGGCCCCTATTATATATATACAGAAGAGATAACAGTATATACACATATATGGCCCCTATTATATATATACAGAAGAGATAACAGTATATACACATATATGGCCCCTATTATATATATATATATACAGAAGAGATAACAGTATATACACATATATGGCCCCTATTATATATATATACAGAAGAGATAACAGTATATACACATATATGGCCCCTATTATATATATACAGAAGAGATAACAGTATATACACATATATGGCCCCTATTATATATATATATACAGAAGAGATAACAGTATATACACATATATGGCCCCTATTATATATATACAGAAGAGATAACAGTATATACACATATATGGCCCCTATTATATATATACAGAAGAGATAACAGTATATACACATATATGACCCCTATTATATATATACAGAAGAGATAACAGTATATACACATATATGGCCCCTATTATATATATACAGAAGAGATAACAGTATATACACATATATGACCCCTATTATATATATACAGAAGAGATAACAGTATATACACATATATGGCCCCTATTATATATATATATACAGAAGAGATAACAGTATATACAAATATATGGCCCCTATTATATATATACAGAAGAGATAACAGTATATACACATATATGGCCCCTATTATATATATACAGAAGAGATAACAGTATATACACATATATGGCCCCTATTATATATATACAGAAGAGATAACAGTATATACAAATATATGGCCCCTATTATATATATATACAGAAGAGATAACAGTATATACACATATATGACCCCTATTATATATATACAGAAGAGATAACAGTATATACATATATATGGCCCCTATTATATATATATACAGAAGAGATAACAGTATATACACATATATGACCCCTATTATATATATATACAGAAGAGATAACAGTATATACACATATATGGCCCCTATTATATATATACAGAAGAGATAACAGTATATACACATATATGGCCCCTATTATATATATACAGAAGAGATAACAGTATATACACATATATGGCCCCTATTATATATATACAGAAGAGATAACAGTATATACACATATATGGCCCCTATTATATATATATACAGAAGAGATAACAGTATATACACATATATGGCCCCTATTATATATATACAGAAGAGATAACAGTATATACACATATATGGCCCCTATTATATATATATATATACAGAAGAGATAACAGTATATACACATATATGGCCCCTATTATATATATATATATATACAGAAGAGATAACAGTATATACACATATATGGCCCCTATTATATATATATACAGGAGATAACAGTATATCCACATATATGGCCCCTATTATATATATATACAGAAGAGATAACAGTATATACACATATATGGCCCCTATTATATATATATACAGAAGAGATAACAGTATATACACATATATGACCCCTATTATATATATACATAATAGATAACAGTATATACACATATATGGCCCCTATTATATATACAGAAGAGATAACAGTATATATACATATATGGCCCCTATTATATATACAGAAGAGATAACAGTATATACACATATATGGCCCCTATTATATATATACAGAAGAGATAACAGTATATACACATATATGGCCCCTATTATATATATATACAGAAGAGATAACAGTATATACACATATATGGCCCCTATTATATATATACAGAAGAGATAACAGTATATACACATATATGGCCCCTATTATATATATATACAGAAGAGATAACAGTATATACACATATATGACCCCTATTATATATATACAGAAGATATAACAGTATATACACATATATGGCCCCTATTATATATATACAGGAGATAACAGTATATCCACATATATGGCCCCTATTATATATATATACAGAAGAGATAACAGTATATACACATATATGGCCCCTATTATATATATATACAGAAGAGATAACAGTATATACACATATATGGCCCCTATTATATATATACAGAAGAGATAACAGTATATACACATATATGGCCCCTATTATATATATACATAATAGATAACAGTATATACACATATATGGCCCCTATTATATATATATACAGAAGAGATAACAGTATATACACATATATGACCCCTATTATATATATACATAATAGATAACAGTATATACACATATATGGCCCCTATTATATATATATACAGAAGAGATAACAGTATATATACATATATGGCCCCTATTATATATATACAGAAGAGATAACAGTATATACACATATATGGCCCCTATTATATATATACAGAAGAGATAACAGTATATACACATATATGGCCCCTATTATATATATATACAGGAGAGATAACAGTATATACACATATATGACCCCTATTATATATACAGAAGAGATAACAGTATATACACATATATGGCCCCTATTATATATATACAGAAGAGATAACAGTATATATACATATATGGCCCCTATTATATATATACACAGAAGAGATAACAGTATATACACATATATGACCCCTATTATATATATATACAGAAGAGATAACAGTATATACACATATATGGCCCCTATTATATATATATATATACAGAAGAGATAACAGTATATACACATATATGGCCCCTATTATATATATACAGAAGAGATAACAGTATATACACATATATGGCCCCTATTATATATATACAGAAGAGATAACAGTATATACACATATATGGCCCCTATTATATATATACAGAAGAGATAACAGTATATACACATATATGGCCCCTATTATATATATACAGAAGAGATAACAGTATATACACATATATGGCCCCTATTATATATATATATACAGAAGAGATAACAGTATATACACATATATGGCCCCTATTATATATATATACAGAAGAGATAACAGTATATACACATATATGGCCCCTATTATATATATATATAGAAGAGATAACAGTATATACACATATATGGCCCCTATTATATATATACAGAAGAGATAACAGTATATACACATATATGGCCCCTATTATATATATATACAGAAGAGATAACAGTATATACACATATATGGCCCCTATTATATATATACAGAAGAGATAACAGTATATACACATATATGGCCCCTATTATATATATACAGAAGAGATAACAGTATATACACATATATGACCCCTATTATATATATACAGAAGAGATAACAGTATATACACATATATGGCCCCTATTATATATATATATACAGAAGAGATAACAGTATATACACATATATGGCCCCTATTATATATATACAGAAGAGATAACAGTATATACACATATATGGCCCCTATTATATATATATACAGAAGAGATAACAGTATATACACATATATGGCCCCTATTATATATATACAGAAGAGATAACAGTATATACACATATATGGCCCCTATTATATATATATATACAGAAGAGATAACAGTATATACACATATATGGCCCCTATTATATATATACAGAAGAGATAACAGTATATACACATATATGGCCCCTATTATATATATATACAGAAGAGATAACAGTATATACACATATATGGCCCCTATTATATATATACAGAAGAGATAACAGTATATACACATATATGGCCCCTATTATATATATACAGAAGAGATAACAGTATATACACATATATGGCCCCTATTATATATATACAGAAGAGATAACAGTATATACACATATATGGCCCCTATTATATATATACAGAAGAGATAACAGTATATACACATATATGGCCCCTATTATATATATATACAGAAGAGATAACAGTATATACACATATATGGCCCCTATTATATATATATACAGAAGAGATAACAGTATATACACATATATGGCCCCTATTATATATATATACAGAAGAGATAACAGTATATACACATATATGGCCCCTATTATATATATACAGAAGAGATAACAGTATATACACATATATGGCCCCTATTATATATATATATACAGAAGAGATAACAGTATATACACATATATGGCCCCTATTATATATATATACAGAAGAGATAACAGTATATACACATATATGGCCCCTATTATATATATACAGAAGAGATAACAGTATATACACATATATGGCCCCTATTATATATATACAGAAGAGATAACAGTATATACACATATATGGCCCCTATTATATATATACAGAAGAGATAACAGTATATACACATATATGGCCCCTATTATATATATATACAGAAGAGATAACAGTATATACACATATATGGCCCCTATTATATATATATATAGAAGAGATAACAGTATATACACATATATGGCCCCTATTATATATATACAGAAGAGATAACAGTATATACACATATATGGCCCCTATTATATATATATACAGAAGAGATAACAGTATATACACATATATGGCCCCTATTATATATATACAGAAGAGATAACAGTATATACACATATATGGCCCCTATTATATATATACAGAAGAGATAACAGTATATACACATATATGACCCCTATTATATATATACAGAAGAGATAACAGTATATACACATATATGGCCCCTATTATATATATATATACAGAAGAGATAACAGTATATACACATATATGGCCCCTATTATATATATACAGAAGAGATAACAGTATATACACATATATGGCCCCTATTATATATATATACAGAAGAGATAACAGTATATACACATATATGGCCCCTATTATATATATACAGAAGAGATAACAGTATATACACATATATGGCCCCTATTATATATATATATACAGAAGAGATAACAGTATATACACATATATGGCCCCTATTATATATATACAGAAGAGATAACAGTATATACACATATATGGCCCCTATTATATATATACAGAAGAGATAACAGTATATACACATATATGGCCCCTATTATATATATACAGAAGAGATAACAGTATATACACATATATGGCCCCTATTATATATATACAGAAGAGATAACAGTATATACACATATATGGCCCCTATTATATATATACAGAAGAGATAACAGTATATACACATATATGGCCCCTATTATATATATATACAGAAGAGATAACAGTATATACACATATATGGCCCCTATTATATATATACAGAAGAGATAACAGTATATACACATATATGGCCCCTATTATATATATATACAGAAGAGATAACAGTATATACACATATATGGCCCCTATTATATATATATACAGAAGAGATAACAGTATATACACATATATGACCCCTATTATATATATACAGAAGAGATAACAGTATATACACATATTACAGACATTACTATATAATATAACAATAATATACTTCTCTCTTCTCACCTCCCTGTATATAGAAGACTCAGGTAACTTAAGGACCTTCAGTGATGTCACAATCATGTGATCAGTCACATGGGTGGGAGGAGTCAGGCTACAACCTACATAAGGCACGAAAGACCCTCAATTCTGATATTTCATCAATCCTCTCTATAGAACTATTTATATATGGACCAATAGCGCCCCCGAGTGGTTACAATTATATAATTATAGAGACATCATTTATTATACATTTCATCAATCCTCTCTATAGAACTATTTATATATGACCCAATAGCGCCCCCGAGTGGTGACAATTATATAATTATAGAGACATCATTTATTATACATTTCATCAATCCTCTCTATAGATCTATTTATATATGGACCAATAGCGCCCCCGAGTGGTGACAATTATATAATTATACAGACATCATTTATTATACATTTCATCAATCCTCTCTATAGATCTATTTATATATGACCAATAGCGCCCCCGAGTGGTGACAATTATATAATTATAGAGACATCATTTATTATACATTTCATCAATCCTCTCTATAGAACTATTTATATATAATCCAATAGCGCCCCCGAGTGGTGACAATTATATAATTATACAGACATCATTTATTATACATTTCATCAATCCTCTCTATAGAACTATTTATATATGACCAATAGCGCCCCCGAGTGGTGACAATTATATAATTATACAGACATAATTTATTATACATTTCATCAATCCTCTCTATAGAACTATATATATATGGACCAATAGCGCCCCCGAGTGGTGACAATTATATAATTATAGAGACATCATTTATTATACATTTCATCAATCCTCTCTATAGAACTATTTATATATGACCAATAGCGCCCCCGAGTGGTGACAATTATATAATTATAGAGACATCATTTATTATACATTTCATCAATCCTCTCTCTATAGATCTATTTATATATGATCCAATAGCGCCCCCGAGTGGTGACAATTATATAATTATAGAGACATCATTTATTATACATTTCATCAATCCTCTCTATAGAACTATTTATATATGGACCAATAGCGCCCCCGAGTGGTGACAATTATATAATTATAGAGACATCATTTATTATACATTTCATCAATCCTCTCTCTATAGAACTATTTATATATGACCAATAGCGCCCCCGAGTGGTGACAATTATATAATTATAGGAGACATTTCATTTATTATAGATGACTATGACATAACTTCCCTCATTGTATATATATATATACCCGCTCTGAACTCCTCATTGTCCCCACAATTCTCTGCATGAACTGTTTTGGGCTCTTCGCTCCCCTCCCTATATCCACCATGACGCCATACCGTATCCCTACCACGACTTCCACCATCAGTCCCTGGTGTGAGGCTCGGCCGCAGCCTCCCCCTCCTCCATCTTGACGTCACTCTGGTTCAGTTTATAGAAGTATCTGATCGCCTGAGGTGTAACTGATCCCCGTGACGCGCGGTTCCGATTCCCGGCACCACACTCCGTTCTGACAGGTTCTGCTCAATTCAACAGAAAAAAGTCCATTAGTAGATCCGCGCGTCAATAGGCGCTCGTCATCGGCCATTTTCCAGACTTTATATCAATAACAGGCGCAGGTTTACACACAGCGATTTGGTCGGCCAGGACGCCAGTATGTTACGCATGACAGGTACCAATTGTTTCACGCAAAATTTGCGCTTCATCGGCCCCTCCTCCTCCCAGGCTAGCCCATCCACTATATATCCCCTTCCTGGATGATGAGTTAATATACAGTAACTTTAAAGGGGTACTCCGGTCCAAAGGATAGGGGATAAGATGTCAGATCGTGGGGGTCCCGCCGCTGGGGACCCCCGTGATCTTCCATGCTGCACCCCGTTAGAATCAGTCCCCACAGCGTGTTCGCTCCGGGTCTGATTACTAGCGATCACGAGGACGGAGCATAGTGACATCACGGCTCCGTCCCCGTGTGACATCACGCTCCGCCCCCTCAATGCAAGTCTATGGGAGGGGGCGTGACAACTGTCACGCCCCCTCCCATAGACTTGCATTGAGGGGGCGGAGCGTGACGTCACACAGGGGCGGAGCCGTGACGTCACTATGCTCCGTCCTCGTGGTCGAGATGGACTCCGTCTGAGGACCTCCAGCGGTTCCGGAAGCCGCTAAAGGTGGGTGCTGCATGGTTGCTACAGCGGCGGGGCCCCCGCGATCTGACATCTTATCCCCTATCCTTTGGATCGGCGATAAGATGTCTAGGGGCGGAGTACCCCTTTAAAGACGGGAGAAAAAAAAAAAGCGAGACATGGTTAGAGAAAACATCACCAAGGGAGTAAGTACAACTGGTGTCCACAATTTGCGCAATGTACAGATGTTTCTATATGATCCACTATGTATTTTAGCGGATGTCACCAGTGTCACCTGCACTAACCTGTCGGTACTGATAGATCAGATGACACTGCTGACAACGGTACTTACCTTGTTCCGATCCGTAGCGGGGATCTTCGGTAATCTCTTCCGTTAACTCCGCTCCGGGCACCCGGCTTGGGGTACAGGCGGAGCTTAGTGACATCACCGCTGCTGTTCTCTCACAGCTGGACCCAGCAGGAAACAGCAGCGGTGATGTCAGTAAGCTCCGCCCATGCCCCAAGCCGGACCGGAGCTGAACCTTAAAGGGGTAGTCCAGTGGTGAAAAACTTATCCCCTATCCTAAGGATAGGGGATAAGTTTGAGATTGCGGGGGGTCCGACCGCTGGGGCCACCTGCGATCTCTCTGTACAGGGCCCCGGCTCTCGGCCCAGATAGCGGGTGTCGACCCCCGCACGAAGCGGCGGCCGACACGCCCCCTCAATACATCTCTATGGCAGAGCCGGAAATTGCCGAAGGCAGCGCTTCGGCTCTGCCATAGAGTTGTATTGAGGGGGCGTGTCGGCCGCAGCCTCGTGCGGAGGTCGACACGCCCCCTTCCCGCGGGCTGTCGGGGCTCCGTACAGGAGATCGCAGGGGGCCCCAGCGGTCGGACCCCCTGCGATCTGCAACTTATCCCCTATCCTTAGGATAGGGGATAAGTTGCTCACCACTGAGTCACCACTGGACTACTCCTTTAAAGGGGTACTCTGCTGCTCAGCATTTGGAACAAACTGTTCCGAACGCTGGAGCTGGCGATGGGAGCTCATGATATCATAGCCCCGCCCCCTCATGACGTCACGCCTCGCCCCTCAATGCAAGTCTATGGGAGGGGGCGGAGGTGGAGGAACCCAAGGCCTTATTTCTGATGAATGTAATCTCCAATACATAGGATGTACGACAAGAAAGCTTAAAGGGGTACTCCGGTGGAAAACTTATTTTTTATTTTTATTTAAATCAACTGGTGCCAGAAAGTTAAACAGATTTGTAAATTACTTCTATTAAAAAATCTTAATCCTTCCAGTACTTATGAGCTGCTGTATGATCCACAGGAAGTTCTTTTCTTTTGAATTTCCTTTCTGCCCGACCACAGTGCTCTCTGCTGACACCTCTGTCCATTTTAGGAACTGTCCGGAACAGGAGAGGTTTTCTATGGGGATTTTCTCCTGCTCTGGACAGTTCCTGAAATGGACAGAGGTGTCAGCAGAGAGCTCTGTGGTCGTGACAGAAAAGAAATCCAAAAAGAAAAGAATTTCCTCTGTAGTATACAGCCGCTAATAAGTACTGGAAGGATTACAATTTTTTAATAGAAGTAATTTACAAATCTGTTTAACTTCCTGGCACCAGTTGATTTAAAAAAATAAAAATAATGTTTCCCAGCGGAGTGCCCCTTTAATTGCTGTTTTGAATCAGCTGTGACGCTTTAGTTACGTTCTGAGTGTTCTGGGCGTATACCTTGTCCTAATACCATGTGATACAAAGGATATTTAAGAGTGAAGTTGTATCTTATAGAATTGCCATGACTTAGACTTGTTAACATGTCGAAACGTGTCGGCGTTTCGTTTGTGTGTTTTATTTCTTGTTTTTGCATTTGGGTCCGCTTTGTATTTTTAACTTTCCTATTAAAGTTTTGGGTTTTATCCTTGGGAGCTGGAAGCACCTGTTTTCTTCATTGTGAACAATAGACATAAGTGAATTTATTGGCTGTACAACGTATTTCGTAGTTTATGCATTAATCTATACCTGCGAATGATTTTACATAGGAAGCACTGTCCATGCTTTAAATACTATTCTGGGGACATATATGGTCCCTGAAGTCAGGAAAAGGTTCGCCCAGGCTGTGAGAAGATATATGGTCCCTGAGGTCAGGAAAAGGTTCGCCCAGACTGTGAGAAGATATATGGTCCCTGAAGTCAGGAAAAGGTTCGCCCAGGCTATGAGAACATATATGGTCCCTGAGGTCAGGAAAAGGTTTGCCCAGACAGATAGAACATACATGGTCCCTGAAGTCCGGGAAATGTTCGCCCAAACTGTCAGAACATATATGGTCCCTGAGGTCAGAAAAAGGTTCGCCCAGACTGTGAGAAGATATATGGTCCCTGAGGTCAGGAAAAAGTTCGCCCAGACTTTTAGAAGATATATGGTCCCTGAAGTTAGGAAAAGGTTTGCCCAGACTGCAAGAAGATATATGGTCCCTGAAGTCAGGAAAAGGTTCGCCCAGACAGATAGAACATATATGGTCCCTGAAGTCAGGGAAAGGTTCTCCCAGACTGTGAGAAGATATATGGTCCGTGAAGTCATGGAAAGGTTCAACCAGACTGTGAGAAGATATATGGTCACTGAAGTCAGGGAAATGTTCGCCCAGACAGATAGAACATATATGGTCCCTGAAGTCATGGAAAGGTTCACCCAGACTGTGAGAAGATATATGGTCCCTGAAGTCAGGAAAAGGTTCGCCCAGACAGATAGAATATATATGGTTCCTGAAGTCAGGGAAATGTTCGCCTGGACAGATAGAACAGATATGGTCCCTGAAGTCAGGGAAATGTTCGCCTGGACAGAGAGAATAGATATGGTCCGTGAAGTCATGGAAAGGTTCACCCAGACTGTGAGGAGATATATGGTCACTGAAGTCAGGAAAAGGTTCGCCCAGACAGATAGAATATATATGGTTCCTGAAGTCAGGGAAAGGTTCACCCAGACCGATAGAAATGTATGGGCATGAAAAGGTTAAATTGTGAAGAAGGGAAGGACAATATTAAAGCTCTACGTGAAATTAAGGCCCGCTGGATCCTGAAGACGGGGGCACAGGAGTTAGCACGCCTCAATGACAGAATTGACTTAAGTCTGTTTCTTTAAAGGGGTACTCCCCTGCCCCAGCGTCTGAAACATTTTGTTCCAAACGCTGGGTGAGGGCTGCGGGAATCATCAGACCACGCCCCTTCCATAGACTTGCCGTCACAACCCCCACAGAGTTCAGAACAAAATGTTCCGGACGCTGGGGCAGCGGAGTTCCCTTTAAAGCACTGCTTACATGTTTTGAATTATGATTATTAGTTTACCTAATTTATAACTTACGTCTTTCTATCCCCTCCCTTGTGCTGCCGTCATCCAGGAAGGAGGTATATAGTGGATGGGCTAGCCTGGGAAGGGGAGGGTCTTTTGAAGCGCAAATCTTGCGTAAAACAATTGTTACCTGTCAAGCGTAGCACAATGGCGTCCGAGCCGACCGGATCGCTGTATGTATACCTGCGCCTGTTATTGATATAAAGTCTGGAAAATGGCCGATGGGGAGCGCCATTCTTAATTTCTAATAACATGTGGACGCTCCAAAGGATGACTGTCCTCACACAACTCCTCCTCATAGCTAATGCTATCCTTCTGCGTACCAGTAGGGGGGGTAAGCCAAGACACAGATGAGAAAACAAGGAATAGTAGACAAGGAGGATATGAAAGCCGAAGACCTTGGTTGAGTGGATGTATAATAGGTAGGTCGGGACCCAGTATGAGCCACGCTCCCTGATGAAGCTTATTAGGAGCAAAATGTGCGTTGGGGTCACACGCTCTTCTTATCTGATATGTTTGAATTTACATTTGCAGCTTTCTTCCATTTCTTCGTAGACTCATCTACGACCCTGGTGTTGACATATGTCCACCTTATCAAGCAGTTTTCTTTCCTCCTGGTGATTATATGTTTATTCTGTAGTGGTGGGTGGGGTGCTGCTGTTTTATGATTGTTTGTTTTTGGTTTTGTTGATATTGATTTGGTAACTGGTTGCCTTGTGTTTTTAGTGGTAAGAGCTCAAATGAGTTTAAGGATCTTGGAAAGGATCTGCGCTTGTCTTGGGGCTAAATGTTGTGAGATTACCATAACACTGTGGCTAGCTTTTTGTGAACTGGTATTTCCTGTTTGACTTTTCTTTTTTTGACTACAAATCCCACAATTCCATTTTGCTCCCTCCCACACATCAGCCACCCGCCCATTAAAACATAAATGAGCTGCATCCATTCAAAAGGCCTGTGGTTTTCAATCAGGGTGCCTACAGCTGTTGCAGATTGATCTCTCTCCCACCAAGCGATCGCTCCACCCATTGAAGCAGACAGGCTCCCTGTCATCAGCTGACTAGTGAGTCAGGTCTCGGCCGCATTGCAACCTGGGAGGAAAAATCTGAGACAACAGTCATTTTGTATTCTGTTAAAAATAAATATTGGAGTGAAAATCACATAAGAATTGTGAGAAAACCATCACACACAGGTACAGACACTATATTATGAACTACACTAACTTTACAGCCCCTGTAGCAAAGTCAAAGTAAAATAAATCCTGGAATACCCCTTTAACCAATCCACAATGGCCGTATTATCCTGTGAAACCACACAACCTCTGGCAGACAGTGAGAAGTTTGGACAACTGACAGGGCTGCTACTACCACCTGTTAGGATTCGGCAGGCTGGAGGTGGAGCCTCTGTGTCAGAGAGGGATTGGCGTGGACCGTACCGGTGGACCGGTTCTAAGTTGCTACTGGTATTCACCAGAGCCCGCCGCAAAGCGGGATGGTCTTTCTGCGGCGGTAGCAACCAGGTCGTATCCACCGGTAACGGCTCAACCTCTCTGACTGCTGAGACAGGCGCGGTACAAAAGGACAAGGCAAGAGCAAGGTCAGACGTAGCAGAAGGTCAGGGCAGGCAGCAAGGGTCGTAGTCAGGGGCAACAGCAGAAGGTCTGGAATACAGGCTTGGGGCATACACTAAACGCTTTCTCTGGCACAAGGCAACAAGATCCGGCAAAGCAGTGAAGGGGAAGTGAGGTCATATGATCAGGGAGCAGGTGGAGGCTAATTAGACTGATTGGGCCAGGCACCAATCATTGGCGCACTGGCCCTTTAAATCTTAGAGAGCTGGTGCGCGCGCGCCCTAGAGAGCGGAGCCGCGCGCGCCAGAACGTGACAGCCGGGGACCGGGACAGGTAAGTGGCTTGGGATGCGATTCGCGAGCGGGCGCGTCCCGCTATGCGAATCGCATCCCCGTCGTGAGTGTCAGTGCAGCGCTCCTGGTCAGCGGGTCTGACCTGGGCGCTGCAGAGAGGAGAACGCCGCGAGCGCTCCGGGGAGGAGCAGGGACCCAGAGCGCTCGGCGTAACACCACCAGGCACCTGGCTGCTGTTGTTGCTACCAGTACTGGTGCTGGTACTGTCACACAATCTTACTGGCAGAGGATATGGCAGGGAAGCTCTGTCCTTTACCCTGTTAAACAATTCCTTTCCCAGACATATTCTTTGAGGTTAAGTTAATCTTTTGGGGGTCATCTTTCACTCACCTAATAGTCAACTTTAACTTTCAAAGTTTTGAACTGTGTTGTTACCTTACAACAAGGTAAATACAAGGTGTGTTTAAGTAAACCAAGAACATGAAAGTAGCAGCGCTGTACAGGACCAACGCACTTTATATGGAGGCACATTTATAGCGTTCTTAGCTTTCAAGCAGGTAAATGCAACTTGTGTTTGATTAAACCAAGAATAAAGAAGTATTGGCGCTAGGGTTAATGCATATTATATGGGGGTTCTTTTTATAGCGCTGTTAATTTACAAGCAGGTAAATACAAGGTGTGTTTGATTTAGCCAATATGGAAGTACTAGCGCTTTACAAGGCTTATGGACATTAATAGGAAGCACTTTTATAGCGCGTTTAGCTTACAACTGGTAGTAATTGTCACGATGCCGGCTGGCAGGAGGTGGATCCTCTGTGCCAGAGAGGGATAGCGAGGACCGTGCTAGTGGACCGGTTCTAAGACACTACAGGTTTTCACCAGAGCCCGCCGCAAAGCGGGATGGTCTTGCTGCGGCGGTAGTGACCAGGTCGTATCCACTAGCAACGGCTCACCTCTCTGGCTGCTGAAGATACAGAAGATAGGCGAGGTACAAGGGAGTAGGCAGTAGCAAGGTCGGACGTAGCAGAAGGTCGGGGGCAGGCGGCAAGGTTCGTAGTCAGGGGAGATAGCAAAGGTACTGGTACACAGGGTATAAACACACAAAGAACGCTTTCACTGGCACTAAGGCAACAAGATCCGGCGAGGGAGTGCAAGGGAGGAGACTAGATATAGCCAGGGAACAGGTGGGAACCAATTAAGCTAATTGGGCCAGGCACCAATCATTGGTGCACTGGCCCTTTAAGTCTCAGGGAGCTGGCGCGCGCGCGCCCTAGAGAGCGGAGCCGCGCGCGCCAGCACACGACCGCAGGAGACGGGAACGGGTAAGTGACCTGGGATGCGATTCGCGAGCGGGCGCGTCCCGCTGTGCGAATCGCATCCCCAACGGCCATGGCAGAGCAGCGCTCCCGGTCAGCGCTGACCGGGGAGCTGCAGGGAGAAGGACGCCGTGAGCGCTCCGGGGAGGAGCGGGGACCCGGAGCGCTAGGCGTAACAGTACCCCCCCCCTTAGGTCTCCCCTTCTCTTTATCGGGTAACTGCCTCCCCTGGGATGAGGACACCGGGAAAGGATGGAGGGATTCCTCAACGGCAGGCAGAACCGCAGGAGTAGGAATGGGGAGAGAGGGCAGAGGGCGAGACCTGGCACGGGGCAGTGTGACACCAGGACGAGGGCCATGAGGGGACACAGAAGCTTGCCTGATGGAACTGGGAGGGGGGGAGGGGCATTTCCTGTGGCAGGCAGAGTCCTTAATGACCTTAGGGGGACCGGATACAGGAGGAACCACAGAGTTACGGCAAGGGTTACTGGGAACCGGTTTTAGACAGTTCTTGGCACAAGAGGACCCCCAACTCTTGATCTCCCCAGTGGACCAATCCAGGGTTGGGGAATGAAGTTGAAGCCAGGGAAGTCCAAGGAGAATTTCCGAGGTGCAATTGGGGAGGACCAAAAGTTCAATCCTCTCGTGATGAGATCCGATGCTCATAAGAAGGGGCTCCGTGCGGAAACGTATGGTACAGTCCAACCTGGCTCCGTTGACCGCGGAAATGTGGAGTGGCTTGACAAGACGGGTCACCGGAATACGGAATTTATTCACAATGGACTCCCGAATAAAATTCCCAGAAGCTCCAGAGTCCAGGCAGGCCACGGCTGAGAGGGGAGAGCTGGCTGAAGTGGAAATCCGAACAGGTACCGTGAGACGTGGAGAAGCCGACTTGGCATCAAGAGACGCCACACCCACGAGAGCTGAGTGCGAGCGTGCGTTTCCCAGACGTGGAGGGCGGATTGGGCAATCCACCAAAAAATGTTCAGTACTGGCACAGTACAGACAAAGATTCTCTTCCTTACGGCGATTCCTCTCTTCCAGGGTCAGGCGAGACCGATCCACTTGCATGGCCTCCTCGGCGGGAGGCCTAGGCGCAGATTGCAGTGGAGACTGTGGGAGAGGTGTCCAGAGATCTAAGTCTTTTTCCTGGCGGAGCTCTTGATGCCTCTCAGAAAAACGCATGTCAATGCGAGTGGCTAGATGAATGAGTTCATGCAGGTTAGCAGGAGTCTCTCGTGCGGCCAGAACATCTTTAATGTTGCTGGATAGGCCTTTTTTAAAGGTCGCGCAGAGAGCCTCATTATTCCAGGATAGTTCAGAAGCAAGAGTACGGAATTGTATGGCGTACTCGCCAACGGAGGAATTACCCTGGACCAGGTTCAGCAGGGCAGTCTCAGCAGAAGAGGCTCGGGCAGGTTCCTCAAAGACACTTCGAATTTCCGAGAAGAAGGAGTGTACAGAGGCAGTGACGGGGTCATTGCGGTCCCAGAGCGGTGTGGCCCATGACAGGGCTTTTCCAGACAGAAGGCTGACTACGAAAGCCACCTTAGACCTTTCAGTAGGAAACTGGTCCGACATCATCTCCAAGTGCAGGGAACATTGCGAAAGAAAGCCACGGCAAAACTTAGAGTCCCCATTAAATTTGTCCGGCAAGGACAGGCGGAGGCTAGGAGTGGCCACTCGCTGCGGAGGAGGTGCAGGAGCTGGCGGAGGAGATGATTGCTGATGAAGTTGCGACTGAAGTTGGTGCACAATGGTGGACATTTCCGACATCTGGTGGGTTAGATGGGCGATCTGTCGGGCTTGCTGGGCGACCACCGTGGTGATATCAGAGGCAACTGGCAGGGGAACCTCAGCGGGATCCATGGCCGGATCTACTGTCACGATGCCGGCTGGCAGGAGGTGGATCCTCTGTGCCAGAGAGGGATAGCGAGGACCGTGCTAGTGGACCGGTTCTAAGACACTACAGGTTTTCACCAGAGCCCGCCGCAAAGCGGGATGGTCTTGCTGCGGCGGTAGTGACCAGGTCGTATCCACTAGCAACGGCTCACCTCTCTGACTGCTGAAGATACAGAAGATAGGCGAGGTACAAGGGAGTAGGCAGTAGCAAGGTCGGACGTAGCAGAAGGTCGGGGGCAGGCGGCAAGGTTCGTAGTCAGGGGAGATAGCAAAGGTACTGGTACACAGGGTATAAACACACAAAGAACGCTTTCACTGGCACTAAGGCAACAAGATCCGGCGAGGGAGTGCAAGGGAGGAGACTAGATATAGCCAGGGAACAGGTGGGAACCAATTAAGCTAATTGGGCCAGGCACCAATCATTGGTGCACTGGCCCTTTAAGTCTCAGGGAGCTGGCGCGCGCGCGCCCTAGAGAGCGGAGCCGCGCGCGCCAGCACACGACCGCAGGAGACGGGAACGGGTAAGTGACCTGGGATGCGATTCGCGAGCGGGCGCGTCCCGCTGTGCGAATCGCATCCCCAACGGCCATGGCAGAGCAGCGCTCCCGGTCAGCGCTGACCGGGGAGCTGCAGGGAGAAGGACGCCGTGAGCGCTCCGGGGAGGAGCGGGGACCCGGAGCGCTAGGCGTAACAGTAATACTGTGTGTGCGCGCTTAAACCCCGTAAATATAAGACGCTTTAGATGACTATGCTGCGCTCACAGTGATTTAAATACATATTGCTATCACAGCTTTGCTCAGTTGTACAGATATTTGTATGTGCCTCGAAAAAGGCTTGCTGGGATTTGTAGTCCACAATGAGGCTTCTGCAGGAAGGGACACAGAGGTCTCTGAGATCAGCCACAGATGAAGGCTATGCTGTGGAATTGTATAGTCTAGGGATTGTGCTCAGCCAGATGTGCAGGTTATTGTTATATGGGTAAGGCATCTGGGATTGATTCTGTAGCTATGCTGTATCTCCGACTCCTATGTATTATCTCTGGCTCCTATGTATTATCTCTGGCCCCTATATATTATCTCTGGCCCCCATATATTATCTCTGGCTCCTATGTATTATTTCTGGCTCCTATGTATTATCTCTGGCTCTTATGTATTATCTCTGGCTCCTATGTATTATCTCTGGCTCCTATGTATTATCTCTGGCTCCTATATATTATCTCTGGCCCCTATATATTATCTCTGGCTCCTATGTATTATCTCTAGCCCCTATATATTATCTCTGGCTCCTATGTATTATCTCTGGCCCCTATATATTATCTCTGGCTCCTATGTATTATCTCTGGCTCCTATATATTATCTCTGACTCCTATGTATTATCTCTGACTCCTATGTATTATCTCTGACTCCTATGTATTATCTCTGGCTCTTATATATTATCTCTGACTCCTATATATTATCTCTGCCTCCCATGTATTATCTCTGGCCCCTATGTATTATCTCTGCCTCCCATGTATTATCTCTGGCCTCTATGTATTATCTCTGGCTCCTATGTATTATCTCTGGCTCCTATATATTATCTCTGACTCCTATGTATTATCTCTGACTCCTATGTATTATCTCTGACTCCTATGTATTATCTCTGGCTCTTATATATTATCTCTGACTCCTATATATTATCTCTGCCTCCCATGTATTATCTCTGGCCCCTATGTATTATCTCTGCCTCCCATGTATTATCTCTGGCCTCTATGTATTATCTCTGGCTCCTATGTATTTTCTCTGGCCCCTATGTATTATCGCTGGCTCCTATGTATTATCGCTGGCTCCTATGTATTATCTCTGGCTCGTATGTGTTATCTCTGGCTCTTATGTGTTATCTCTGACTCCTATGTATTATCTCTGACTCCTATGTATTATTTCTAGCCCCTATATATTATCTCTGGCTCCTATGTATTATCTCTGGCTCCTATGTATTATCTCTGACTCCTATGTATTAGCTTCAGCTCCTATGTATTATCTCTGACTCCTATATATTATCTCTGACTCCTATATATTATCTCTGGCTCCTATGTATTATCTCTGGCCCCTATATATTATCTCTGGCCCTTATATATTATCTCTGGCTCCTATGTATTATCTCTGGCCCCTATATATTATCTCTGGCTCCTATGTATTATCTCTGGCCCCTATATATTATCTCTGGCTCCTATGTATTATCTCTGGCTCCTATGTATTATCTCTGGCCCCTATATATTATCTCTGGCTCCTATGTATTATCTCTGGCTCCTATGTATTATCTCTGGCCCCTATGTATTATCTCTGGCTCCTATGTATTATCTCTGACTCCTATGTATTATCTTCAGCTCCTATGTATTATCTCTGACTCCTATGTATTATCTTCAGCTCCTATGTATTATCTCTGACTTTTATTGCTCACACACTATCTCTCATCTGTGTCTCTCTCCAGAATGGCCGCCGCTGAGCACGTCCTGCATTTAAAGCTGTATAAAAATCCCTCCCCCTTTGCTGTCTCCTATTGGCCTTGTAGCTATTTAAAACATATACCAGCAAATCATTATAAACATGTCATGCGAGGATTGTTGGTCAACCATACATCATGTTTCTTCCCCCATGTGCTTCCCGTTTCCTCTTAATGCCAAATTGCCATGTGTTCCTCATCCCTCATGTTTACATCACAGACAGCAAAAAATGCAAGTGTCTCAGACTACTGAAGGATCGCAACGGCTCCCGTATTCTTGATAGCAACTCTACGGGCATCCTTGTGGAGCAACTTGTCAGTATTCTTAAGGAAGCACTAGAGGGGAGACTTATAAGTAAAGATGAATATCATTTTTTGCCACCTCGTACTGCGCAAATACCTACTTTTTATGGACTCCCTAAGATCCATAAAGGGACCCACCTGCAATGCGGTAGACCTATAGTTTCGGGAGTGGATTTGGTTACTCAAAATGTGAGTCTGTACATTGACCAGGTATTAAGAGGTTTGGTGACAGCCCTACCTTCCTACACACAAGACAGCATGGATTTGCTTAGGAAATTGGAAGCACTAGAGATCGATGATTCGGTCTTCCCGGCAAGTATTGATGTAGAGTCCCTATACTTGTCCATCCCGCACATGCAAGGGCTTAAGGCTATCAAACACTTCCTGAGATCAAGACGCAGTTATTTCTACCCACACAATGACTTTGTGTTACACCTAATGGAGTTTGTGTTGACACATCATTTATTCCTGTTCGATGGAAAGTTCTACCACCGACTTAGGGGAACGGCAACACGAAGCCCCTGCGCCCCCACATATGCCAATCTTACTCTGGGTTGTGTGAGGACACCATAGTTTTCAGTTCGGAGGAAGTTTGGGGGACTGATAACATCTTACTGTGGATGAGGTACATCGATGACATCCTTGTGTTATGGACAGGTTCTAAGGAAGAATGGCTTATGGTGACCCTTAATGACAACACCATTGGGCTAACATTCACAAACGAGATTCACAATAAGATTGCATTCCTTGACCTACTGCTAAATAAAGACGGTAACAAGATCATGTCCACCGTATTCCGTAAACCGACTTCTACAGTTTGTTGGACTGGGATAGTTTTCATCCCCCCCCCCCCCCCCCCCCCGCACTAAAAAACTCGCTAAATACCTAAAAGGGCAGTACCTGCGCATGAGAAGGAACTGCTCCTCAGAAAGGTAGTATGATAGGCAAACCAATGACTTGAAGAGATGATTCCTTAATAGCAACTATCCCGTGATACCTGTGATTGAAGCATACAGTCATGGACGTAAATGTTGTCCCCCCTGAAATTTTTCTATAAAATGAAGTATTTCTCACAGGAAAGGATTGCAGTAACACATGTTTTGCTATACACATGTTTATTCCCTTTTTTGTACATTGGAACTAAACCAAAAAAGGGAAGGAAAAAAGCAAATTGGACATAATGTCACCAAACTCCAAAAATGGTCTGGACACAATTATTGGCCCCTTAACTTAATATTTGGTTGCGCACAGTTTGGAAAAAATAACTGAAATCAGTGGTTTCCTATAAGCATCAATAAGCTTCTTACACCTCTCAGCCGGAATGTTGGACCACTCTTCCTATAACCATCAATAAGCTTCTTACACCTCTAAGTCGGAATGTTGGACCACTCTTCCTATAACCATCAATAAGCTTCTTACACCTCTCAGCCGGAATGTTGGACCACTCTTCCTTTACAAACTGCTCCCGGTCTCTTATTGGAAGGCGCCTTTTCCCAACAGCAATTTTAAGATCTCTCCACAGGTGATCAATGGGATTTAGATCCGGACTCATTGCTGCCACTTCAGAACTCTCCAGCACTTTGTTCCCATCCATTTCTGGGGGCTTTTTGATGTATGTTTGGGGTCATTGTCCTGCTGGAAGACCCAAGATCTCGGACGCAAACCCAGCTTTCTGACACTGGGCTGTACAGTGCAACCCAAAATTTGCTGCACTGTACACTGTTCCAAACGCTGGAGCCGGCGCTGGGAGCATGTGATGTCATAGCCCCGCCCCCTCAATGCAAGCCTACAGAAGGGGGCGTGACGGCTGTCACACCCCCTTCTGTAGGCTTGCATTGAGGGGGTGGGGCGTGACATCATGAGGGGGCGGGGATATGATGTCACAAGCTCCCAGGCATCGGCTCCAGCGTTCGGAACAGTTTGTTCCAAACACTGAGCAGCGGCGTACCCCTTTAACTGTGGACCTAATGCTCTTTTTTCTGGTGTATATTTGGTATTCTAGTAAATCCATCATTATATATCTATAAGGTTGTTATACTGCCGTCATCCGTTACCTATAGTAATGCTTCATCTAGGTGATTATACCTCCTCACTGTGGCGCCCCCAACTATCAATATTTCATCAAATTTACAACATTATATGCATATACCATTAGAGAGCAATGTTATAACTGCCAGCCTGGATACCTCTACTTATTTATTGATTTATTAAAGGGGTACTCCACTGCCTCAGCATTCAGAACATTTTGTTCCGAACGCTGAGTGTGGGTGCCGCGGCTCGTGACGTCACGGACACGCCCCCTCAATGCAAGTCGATGACCGAACGCTGAGGCAGTGGAATACCCCTTTAACCCCTTAAGGACCAGGCCATTTTACACCTTAGGACCAGAGCGTTTTTTGCACATCTGACCACTGTCACTTTAAACATTAATAACTCTGATGCTTTTAGTTATCATTCTGATTCCGAGATTGTTTTTTCGTTACATATTCTACTTTAACATGGTGGTAAATTTTTGTCGATACTTGCATCATTTCTTGGTGAAAAATCCCAAAATTTGATGAAAAAATTGTAAATTTTGCATTTTTCTAACTTTGAAGCTCTCTGCTTGTAAGGAAAATGGATATTCAAAATAAAAAACATTTTTATTCACATTTCCAATATGTTTACTTTATGTTTGCATCATAACATTGACGTGTTTTTACTTTTTGAAGACACCAGAGGGCTTCAAAGTTCAGCAGCAATTTTCCAATTTTTCTCAAAATTTTCAAACTCACTATTTTTCAGGGACCAGTTCACTTTGAAGTGGATTTGAAGGGTCTTCATCTTAGAAATACCCCACAAATGACCCCATTATAAAAACTGCACCCCCCAAAGTATTCAAAATGACATTCAGTCAGCATTTTAACCCTTTAGGTGTTTCACAGGAATAGCAGCAAAGTGAAGGAGAAAATTCACAATCTTCATTTTTTACACTCGCATGTTCTTGTAGACCCAATTTTTGAATTTTTACAAGGGGTAAAAGGAGAAAACTTTTACTTATATTTGTAGCCCAATTTCTCTCGAGTAAGCACATACCTCATATGTCTATGTAAAGTGTTCGGCGGGTGTAGTAGAGGGCTCAGAAGGGAAGGAGCGACAAGGGGATTTTGGAGAGTACATTTTTCAGAAATGGTTTTTGGGGGGCATGTCGCATTTAGGAAGCCCCTATGGTGCCAGAACAGCAAAAAAAACACATGGCATACCATTTTGGAAACTAGACCCCTTGAGGAACGTAACAAGGAATAAAGTGAGCCTTAATACCCCACAGGGGTTTCCCGACTTTTGCATATGTAAAAAAAAATTTTTTCACTAAAATGTGTGTTTCCCCCCAAATTTCACATTTTTACAAGGGTTAATAGCAGAAAATAGGGGGGAGGTTAGTGTGTGTGTGTGTGTGGGGGGGGGGGTTATGTACTGTGTGTGTGCTTGGTGTATACTATATATAACGGTGTGTGATTAGAAATCACACACCTTTATATGGGGGGGGAAAAATGCTGCAGCTCCAAAAAAATGGGGGGGCTAATGCAGCGCCCTGAACCCCTAATAGGGCCCGGGTCACACTGAAAAACTGCAGAAGACCCTTGGGAACCTATTAGGGGATCAGGGGGGGGGGATTTTTTAAAAAACTTTTTTTAACTTTTTTTTTACTATTTACCCTACCTTTCCCTGGGCACAGAGCTGATGCAAATAGGACACACGGCTTAACGGGTACCTTTCATCAAAAAAACTTTTGATATATTATAGATTAATGTATGCAGAATAACTTTCCAATAGCATGTTATAAAAAAAATATGCTTTTTTTTCTATTTACTTTTCCACTTTGAAAAAAATGACCACTAGGTGTCTCCCTACCAGTCCTGGCTGAAAGCTTTTTTTTTTTAATAGATTTCAGTGCTGAGCTTGCCGGGACACAGACAAGCTCAGCACTGCTCCCTGGCAGACAAACCATCGCTGGACACAGCGCTCAATGCGCATGCTTTTGCATCTAATGTATGTTCACCGACCGCTGTATCCGTGAGCAGGGGTCGGGCACATGGGGGCAGACGTCCTCCCCGGTTTGGCACCAAGTTTGGGTATTTAAAGGGGTACTCCACTGGAAATTTTTTTTTTTTTTAAATCAACTTTTTTACCCTATACCCAGTACTTATCAGCTGCTGTATGCTCCACAGGAAGTTGTGCAGTTCTTTCCAATCCGACCACAGTGCTCTCTGCTGACACCTCTGTCCGTGTCAGGAACTGTCCGGAGCAGGAGAGGTTTGCTATGGGGACTGGCTATTGTTGTACCTGGAGAAAAAGATCCATTGCATCACAAAATCACTATTATTGGAGAACAGACCCATGGGTATCTGAGTGAATGGTCCTTTAGTGGACTGATGGGAACTGATGGGATACCATTTTTTCCTTGTGTTGTTATACACCCCTGAAGAACCCTGTTGATCGGGGGAAAACACGTCGGGTTGTTGTATTGTTATTTCAATAATGTTATTTATGCCCTTGCCATTAAACAATCAGTTTTTACCTCATCCTTGTTCATACAATTGGGTTGATACTTATATATCTGTGTGTTGTGGCAATAAGGGCACAATCTTCCTTTTGGGGATTCACTTCTTGCTTATTACAAATTTGTATATGTTTTTCATATCATCACGGGTCAGTACGACTTATCTTTTAATTATCTCCTTTTAAAGGTTAAGATTTAGTAAGACTTTTTTGCTGTCTGCAATATGATCTTTCGGAGTATTACTAACAGTCTCTATAGAATCATAGAGCCTGTTTTCTGTGATATGATTTTGCACATTTCCAGAATCGTGAGCCCGACTCCTCTTCCCTCTTCAGTTTGTATCCGGTATTTCAATGTAAGTATCTTTATTTCATAACACAAAAATCCAAACAAGAATAAAAAGATTCTTCTCCGATAAGTTTTAAAATTTGATTATTTTTGTAAATCATTTTTCACATACAGAACATTATGAAGGCTTCGGTCATGTGTGAGTTCTCTTATGTTTATCAAGCAGTGATTTATATGCAAAGCATTTCCCACATTCTGAACATGAATGTGGCTTCTCCCCTGTGTGATTTTGCATATGTTTACTCAGAGTGGCATTTGTTTTTAAACGTTTCCCACATTCTGAACATGAATACGGCTTCTCTGCAGTGTGAATTTTTTGGTGTACAATTACATAATCTTTAGTTGAAAAACGTTTTCCACATTCTGAACATGAATACGGCTTCTCTCCTGTGTGAGTTCTGAAATGTCTAACAAGATTTGATTTTGAATTACAGAATTTCCCACATTCAGGACATATATACGTCATCTTTCCTGTGTGAGTTTCCTGATGTATAACAAGATCTGTTTTTTTGGTAAAGCGTTCTCCACATTTTGAGCATGAATATGGATTCTCTGCTATGTGCATTCTCTCATGTGATAAAAGCTCTTTTTTACCTGTAAAACATTTCCCACACAGTGAACATGAATACTTCTCCTCTGTGTGACTTCTTCTGTGAGTTATAAGATCTAAATTTGTTTTAAACTCTTTTTTACATTCACCACAATGAAACATTTTCCCTTCTCTCTGATCTGTCCTTGTGGTAACAACCTGTGATGGGTCAGGAGAAGGTTCCCCATGATTAGGGGCATTATAGGATAGATCTGTACTGTGAGGTCCTGGATATACAGTAAGGGGAAGGAAGTCATCTCCTGGGGAGTGCTGCATGATGTCTTCAACTTTTACTTTAGGATTTAGTAATAATATAAAGTTCCCATTGGCATCATTAATGGGGTTTTCTGGAATAAAAATATTTTTTTGTATTTGAATCACAAAGAAGACACATTTATAACATTCCTAATACACTGAAGACAGAACAGGATCCAGTTATATTTTACATTAATTTTAAATCCACTGAATTTAGCTACAAGAACTTTGTCAAAAACTTGGTGCGATTCCAGCCTTATAAAACATTGCAATGGCCCCTCCTAAATCAGCTCCTCAGCACTGGCCCCTCCTACATCAGCTCCTCAGCACTGGCCCCTCCTACATCAGCTCCTCAGCACTGGCCCCTCCTACATCAGCTCCTCAGCACTGGCCCCTCCTACATCAGCTCCTCAGCACTGGCCCCTCCTACATCAGCTCCTCAGCACTGGCCCCTCCTACATCAGCTCCTCAGCACTGGCCCCTCCTACATCAGCTCCTCAGCGCTGGCCCCTCCTACATCAGCTCCTCAGCGCTGGCCCCTCCTACATCAGCTTCTCAGCGCTGGCCCCTCCTACATCACCTCCTCAGCGCTGGCCCCACCTAAATCACCTCCTCAGCGCTGGCCCCTCCTAAATCAGCTCCTCAGCACTGGCCCCTCCTACATCAGCTCCTCAGCACTGGCACCTCCTACATCAGCTCCTCAGCACTGGCCCCTCCTACATCAGCTCCTCAGCACTGGCCCCTCCTACATCAGCTCCTCAGCACTGGCCCCTCCTACATCAGCTCCTCAGCACTGGCCCCTCCTACATCAGCTCCTCAGCACTGGCCCCTCCTACATCAGCTCCTCAGCACTGGCCCCTCCTACATCAGCTCCTCAGCGCTGGCCCCTCCTACATCAACTCCTCAGCGCTGGCCCCACCTAAATCAGCTCCTCAGCGCTGGCCCCTCCTAAATCAGCTCCTCAGCGCTGGCCCCTCCTACATCAGCTCCTCAGCACTGGCCCCTCCTACATCACCTCCTCAGCACTGGCCCCTCCTACATCAGCTCCTCAGCACTGGCCCCTCCTAAATCAGCTCCTCAACACTGGCCCCTCCTACATCAGCTCCTCAGCACTGGCCCCTCCTACATTAGCTCCTCAGCACTGGCCCCTCCTACATCCGCTCTTCAGCACTGGCCCCTCCTACATCCGCTCTTCAGCACTGGCCCCTCCTACATCTGCTCCTCTCACTTTTGTATACACAGAGATAACAGACCCATGTAGTAGCTATGTCTTCTCTTGATCTATTTTAGGCCCTACATGCTCTGACCTTGGTATTTTTTCATTCATATACTTTTTAGGAATTTGTTCTGCTTTCATTAGTCATCTGCCTTTTATTTAGTGTTTTACGTGTTTACAGATGTATCAATGGTTTATACTTGTTACCTGTAGAAATACATTTTGCAGTATAACTGAAGTCGTTGTAAATCTCTCCCATTTATATTCTGTATCGATATTCATTTGAGTGAATCAGTACAGGAACAAGGACAAGAGTACCTGCTCCTGCACTTACAGCGTATGCCTCACTGCTCATTAAGTATAGAAGCAGGATCGCCTATCTTCGACAGGAGTCCCCGCTTCAGTACATTTCTGTGGCTCCCTACTTAGTGTACGGAGCCCTAATTTCTATCTTCCATGTCGTCCTTGGACACAGCTTTGGGAGCTTAGCACACTAAGGAAGAAGAGAAGTGACCAGCAATGTTGTCCTGAAGACTCTGGTGGCCAAGGCTGCTCGCTCAGAGGACAGTATGTCCAGCTTCCAGACACTTCCCTAATTTCTGCCCAGGAACAACAAAATATTACAGGCAGGGGTGTTAATAGTGACTAGAGATAAGAAAATCTTTTTGAAACTTTTTGAAATTGTTCCATTTTATTTTTTATAAATATTGGATTCATCCAAGTCCAGTTTTTTGGGATTTGCTTTGGCTGGACAGGAACAGAAACTGTTGTAATATACAATGGGTGTGAACCCGAACAGATTGGCAGAATCCAAGCTCCCTCCGGGTTCTCATCCTTCATCCCACTCCAGGATGTAGAAGGTACAAAGTCACTTCCATAGAGTGGTCCTGATGGGGGGAGCTGCTGGCCCAGGGAAAAAAGTCAATAGGAAATGGGAGTCCAGGTTTGGCTGATGGGAAGGAGGCAGAATAGTAACCCCAGGCAGAGGTAGGTAGTGGGTGGAACTGACCCAGAGGTGGCAGAGACAGAATACAGAGACTAGGACACGAGGTAATCGGCCAATGTGATACCCCGGGGAGGAACAATCAGGAGCTGAATCCAGAAGCTCGTGTCACCGGGGACCACAGCAGGAGAACCAGCACAGCGCAGGTTAATCAGTCCAGATGCTGGTGATATAGCAGTGCTCAAGAAGTAGCAGAATCCAGAAGAGAGCACAGGACAGATACAGGACAATATAAAGGGACCCAGTATAGCTCAGGCACCAGAGAGTGGGTGAGGCAGCCTTAAGAAGGAGATATTGAGTCAGGATAGGTGGGGGACAGGTTTTGGGTGCACACACAACAGAGAGAGCAGACAGTGCCCCCTATGGGACACAGGAGGAAGAAGCAGCATGGCAGCAGCCAGGGTGATAGAGCGGAGCCTGGACAGAGCCGGTAAGTGCCGGTAGTGATGGGAAGTCCCTGCTCATGTCCACCAGCCCAGATTGATGAGAAGTCCCTGCTGAGGAGTCGCTGAGGAGTCCCTGCTCCTGTCCACGAGCACAGATTGATGAGGAGTCCCTGCTCCTGTCCACCAGGCCAGATTGATGGAAAGTCCCTGCTCCTGTCCACCAGGCCAGATTGATGAGGAGTCCCTGCTCCTGTCCACCAGGCCAGATTGATGAGAAGTCCCTGCTCCTGTCCACCAGGCCAGATTGATGAGAAGTCCCTGCTCCTGTCCACCAGGCCAGATTGATGAGGAGTCCCTGCTCCTGTCCACCAGGCCAGATTGATGAGGAGTCCCTGCTCCTGTC
Source organism: Hyla sarda (assembly GCF_029499605.1). Taxonomy (NCBI): domain Eukaryota; kingdom Metazoa; phylum Chordata; class Amphibia; order Anura; family Hylidae; genus Hyla; species Hyla sarda. The sequence goes on from NC_079190.1 coordinate 2,030,099, forward strand.
CACGAGCACAGATTGATGAGGAGTCCCTGCTCCTGTCCACGAGCACAGATTGATGAGAAGTCCCTGCTCCTGTCCACGAGCACAGATTGATGAGAAGTCCCTGCTCCTGTCCACGAGCACAGATTGATGGAAAGTCCCTGCTCCTGTCCACGAGCACAGATTGATGGAAAGTCCCTGCTCCTGTCCACGAGCACAGATTGATGGAAAGTCCCTGCTCCTGTCCACGAGCACAGATTGATGGAAAGTCCCTGCTCCTGTCCACCAGGCCAGATTGATGAGAAGTCCCAGCTCCTGTCCACCAGGCCAGATTGATGAGGAGTCCCTGCTCCTGTCCACGAGCACAGATTGATGAGAAGTCCCTGCTCCTGTCCACGAGCACAGATTGATGGAAAGTCCCTGCTCCTGTCCACGAGCACAGATTGATGGAAAGTCCCTGCTCCTGTCCACGAGCACAGATTGATGGAAAGTCCCTGCTCCTGTCCACCAGGCCAGATTGATGAGGAGTCCCTGCTCCTGTCCACCAGGCCAGATTGATGAGGAGTCCCTGCTCCTGTCCACCAGGCCAGATTGATGAGGAGTCCCTGCTCCTGTCCACCAGGCCAGATTGATGAGGAGTCCCTGCTCCTGTCCACCAGGCCAGATTGATGGAAAGTCCCTGCTCCTGTCCACCAGGCCAGATTGATGGAAAGTCCCTGCTCCTGTCCACCAGGCCAGATTGATGGAAAGTCCCTGCTCCTGTCCACCAGGCCAGATTGATGGAAAGTCCCTGCTCCTGTCCCCCAGGCCAGATTGATGGAAAGTCCCTGCTCCTGTCCCCCAGGCCAGATTGATGGAAAGTCCCTGCTCCTGTCCACCAGGCCAGATTGATGGAAAGTCCCTGCTCCTGTCCACCAGGCCAGATTGATGGAAAGTCCCTGCTCCTGTCCACCAGGCCAGATTGATGGAAAGTCCCTGCTCCTGTCCACCAGGCCAGATTAATGGAAAGTCCCTGCTCCTGTCCACCAGGCCAGATTGATGGAAAGTCCCTGCTCCTGTCCACCAGGCCAGATTGATGGAAAGTCCCTGCTTCTGTCCACCAGGCCAGATTGATGGAAAGTCCCTGCTCCTGTCCACCAGGCCAGATTGATGGAAAGTCCCTGCTCCTGTCCACCAGGCCAGATTGATGGAAAGTCCCTGCTCCTGTCCACCAGGCCAGATTGATGGAAAGTCCCTGCTCCTGTCCACCAGGCCAGATTGATGGAAAGTCCCTGCTCCTGTCCACCAGGCCAGATTGATGGAAAGTCCCTGCTCCTGTCCACCAGGCCAGATTGATGGAAAGTCCCTGCTCCTGTCCACCAGGCCAGATTGATGGAAAGTCCCTGCTCCTGTCCACCAGGCCAGATTGATGGAAAGTCCCTGCTCCTGTCCACCAGGCCAGATTGATGGAAAGTCCCTGCTCCGGTCCACCAGGCCAGATTGATGGAAAGTCCCTGCTCCTGTCCACCAGGCCAGATTGATGGAAAGTCCCTGCTCCTGTCCACCAGGCCAGATTGATGGAAAGTCCCTGCTCCTGTCCACCAGGCCAGATTGATGGAAAGTCCCTGCTCCTGTCCACCAGGCCAGATTGATGGAAAGTCCCTGCTCCTGTCCACCAGGCCAGATTGATGGAAAGTCCCTGCTCCGGTCCACCAGGCCAGATTGATGGAAAGTCCCTGCTCCTGTCCACCAGGCCAGATTGATGGAAAGTCCCTGCTCCTGTCCACCAGGCCAGATTGATGAGGAGTCCCTGCTCCTGTCCACCAGCCCAGATTGATGAGAAGTCCCTGCTCCTGTCCACGAGCCCAGATTGATGAGAAGTCCCTGCTCCTGTCCACCAGCCCAGATTGATGAGGAGTCCCTGCTCCTGTCCACAAGCCCAGATTGATAAGAAGTCCCTGCTCCTGTCCACAAGCCCAGATTGATGAGGAGTCCCTGCTCCTGTCCACCAGCCCAGAAGTCACAGCGATCATCTACATATGATCACTTATTACACTCACTGCGAGTGTACGGGACCAATCCGATTAATTGAATCAACAGCCGATTCACAGCAAATCCTCCGAAAGAGAAAGTCAGGAGGTTCACTCATCTCTAGTAATGTTATATAGTACGGGGGAGGGGCTATTGTTAACCATTTATGGTTCCGTCTTTACAGAGTTGGAATCCTAAAGCCATGAAAGCTGCCGAGGACGATAAGAAATGAACAGATACACATAAGGGAAACACTATGGACCGCGTGCATTTATATTCACCACAATTCTATGGACTAAAAACAGAACTGGCGTCGATCTAGGGGAACATGGTGTCCAGGGGGGAATGGTCTGTGCATGAGAAATAATAGGAACCTCACTATTGTACAATGGCAAAAAGAGAAATAATGTGGATCCATAATATTCCTGAAATGTGAATGAGGACATAAGCCTAATGCGTTACCGGATTTATGGAACATCAAGGAGAGGATCTCTATGTGCAGTCACCTCCCCCAGACAATACATAACAGGGGGTCACTGGGGCCTGAAGGGTTCCACCGAAGGTACCTCTGATCTCCCTCTGTAATCCATTATTACATACCTGGGGTAACACCTCCTGGAATTATTACATACCTGGGGTAACACCTCCTGGAATGATTACATACCTGGGGTAACACCTCCTGGAATTATTTTATACCTGGGGTAACACCTCCTGGAATTTCCTCCTTCACTTCCCTCATACACGGGTGATGGCCGCTCATCCTCTCTTCTTCTTCCTCCACTTCATTATTAGTCAGATCTCCCCCCTGATGTGACATATAGAACAATTCACTACAATACAGCAGACAGGAGGAGCAACAGAGACCCCCAAAATCTATGACTGCAGGACCCCCCTATAGAGATATAGGATCAGCCTCATCTACCTGATGCTTCTCTGGGACATTTCCCTCTGGACAGTCCTGGGAATACAGAGGACGGGGACACCTCTCGGGTGGATTTCTATCCATTACTTCATCTGTAGGGAACACACAGGGAATGAATACATCACCTCCTGTATATCCATCTGTACAAGGGAACACACAAGGAATGAAGACATCACCTCCTGTATATCTATCTGTAGGGGGGAACACACAGGGAATGAATACATCACCTCCTGTATGTCCATCTGTAGGGGGGAACATACAGGGAATTAATACATCACCTGCTGGATAGATTTCTATGTTACTAGGTAGTGAGAGTGATATCTATATATAAGTCTCTTCTTACCTTGTGATGTTGGGGGCCGGTGATCCCCCATCATGACTATGTCCTGGTACAGATCCTTGTGTCCTTCTATATACTCCCACTCCTCCATGGAGAAATAGACAGTGACGTCCTGACACCTTATAGGAACCTGACACACACAATGATACAGTCATCAGCAGAGCCCTCCCTTATTGTATAATGTCCCAGCATTCCCAGCAGTGTCACCTCTCCAGTCATCAGCTCAGTCATCCTGGTGGTCAGTTCTAGGATCTTCTGCTCATGTATCAGTGAATGAGGTGGAGGCTCCTCGGGGGTGGGGCTCTGGGTGGTGCCCGATCCTCCTGACACACGGGGGGTCACACACTCACCAGACCACTTCTTCACTACTGTGTAATCCTGTGTATGGTGAGACACTGATCACTACAGACATTCTAAGAATCCGCCCCCTTTCCAGTCATTTCCGGGATTATTTCTAGGGATAAGACGTCATGTGACCTCTCACCTCTCCGGTTATCAGGTGGATTATCTCTAGGGTGAGGTGTAATATCCTGGCAGCCATGTGCTTTCTGGCCTTCTCCATCCTTGTTGGGTCTATATCTATAGGAAATATACAGAGTGACTGAATACATTGTGTATATGTGATGATCACATGATGGGGGGTCTAGGGGACCCTCACCCCTGGTCTCCTCTACAATCAGGAAGGTCTCCTCTTACCCAGTGGTGATGTTGGGGGCCGGTGATCCCCCATCATGACTATGTCCTGGTACAGATCCTTGTGTCCTTCTATATACTCCCACTCTTCCATGGAGAAATAGACAGTGACGTCCTGACACCTTATAGGAACCTGACACATAATGATACAGTCATCAGCAGAGCCCTCCCTTATTGTATAATGTCCCAGCATTCCCAGCAGTGCTCACCTCTCCAGTCATCAGCCTACCCTCCCTCCTGACACCTCCAGCAGTGTCACCTCTCCAGTCATCAGCCTACCCCTCCCTCCTGACACCTCCAGCAGTGCTCACCTCTCCAGTCAGCAGCCTACCCCTCCTCCTGACACCCCCAGCAGTGCTCACCTCTCCAGTCATCAGCCTGCCCCTCCCTCCTGACACCTCCAGCAGTGCTCACCTCTCCAGTCATCAGCCTGCCCCTCCCTCCTGACACCCCCAGCAGTGCTCACCTCTCCAGTCATCAGCCTGCCCCCTCCCTCCTGACACCCCCAGCAGTGCTCACCTCTCCAGTCATCAGCCTGCCCCTCCCTCCTGACACCCCCAGCAGTGCTCACCTCTCCAGTCATCAGCCTGCCCCTCCCTCCTGACACCCCCAGCAGTGCTCACCTCTCCAGTCATCAGCCTGCCCCCTCCCTCCTGACACCCCCAGCAGTGCTCACCTCTCCAGTCATCAGCCTGCCCCTCCCTCCTGACACCTCCAGCAGTGTCACCTCTCCAGTCATCAGCCTGCCCCTCCCTCCTGACACCTCCAGCAGTGCTCACCTCTCCAGTCATCAGCCTGCCCCTCCCTCCTGAAACCTCCAGCAGTGTCACCTCTCCATTCATCAGCCTGCCCCTCTCTACTGACAACCCCAGCAGTGCTCACCTCTCCAGTCATCAGCCTGCCCCTCCCTCCTCACACCTCCAGCAGTGCTCACCTCTCCAGTCATCAGCCTGCCCCTCCCTCCTGACACCCCCAGCAGTGCTCACCTCTCCAATCATCAGCCTGCCCCTCCCTCATGACACCCCCAGCAGTGCTCACCTCTCCAGTCATCAGCCTGCCCCTCCCTCCTGACACCTCCAGCAGTGTCACCTCTCCAGTCATCAGCCTGCCCCTCTCTACTGACAACCCCAGCAGTGCTCACCTCTCCAGTCATCAGCCTGCCCCTCCCTCCTGACACCTCCAGCAGTGCTCACCTCTCCAGTCATCAGCCTGCCCCTCCCTCCTGACACCCCCAGCAGTGCTCACCTCTCCAGTCATCAGCCTGCCCCTCCCTCCTGACACCTCCAGCGGTGCTCTCCTCTCCAGTCATCAGCCTGCCCCTCCCTCCTGACACCTCCAGCAGTGCTCACCTCTCCAGTCATCAGCCTGCTCCTCCCTCCTGACACCCCTAGCAGTGCTCACCTCTCCAGTCATCAGCCTGCCCCTCCCTCCTGACACCCCCAGCAGTGCTCACCTCTCCAGTCATCAGCCTGCCCCTACCTCCTGACACCCCTAGAAGTGCTCACCTCTCCAGTCATCAGCCTGCTCCTCCCTTCTGACACCCCCAGCAGTGCTCACCTCTCCAGTCCTGACACCTCCAGCAGTGCTCACCTCTCCAGTCATCAGCCTACCCCTCCCTCCTGACACCTCCAGCAGTGCTCACCTCTCCAATCATCAGCCTGCCCCTCCCTCCTGACACCCCCAGCAGTGCTCACCTCTCCAGTCAGCCTGCCCCTCTCTACTGACAACCCCAGCAGTGCTCACCTCTCCAGTCATTAGCCTGCCCCTCCCTCCTGACACCTCCAGCAGTGCTCACCTCTCCAATCATCAGCCTGCCCCTCCCTCCTGACACCTCCAGCAGTGCTCACCTCTCCAATCATCAGCCTGCCCCTCCCTCCTGACACCCCCAGCAGTGCTCACCTCTCCAGTCATCAGCCTGCCCCTCTCTACTGACAACCCCAGCAGTGCTCACCTCTCCAGTCATCAGCCTGCCCCTCCCTTCTGACACCCCCAGCAGTGCTCACCTCTCCAGTCATCAGCCTGCCCCTCCCTCCTGACACCCCCAGCAGTGCTCACCTCTCCAGTCATCAGCCTGCCCCTCCCTCCTGACACCTCCAGCAGTGTCACCTCTCCAGTCATCAGCCTGCCCCTCCCTCCTGACACCTCCAGCAGTGCTCACCTGTCCAGTCATCAGCCTGCCCCTCCCTCCTGACACCCCCAGCAGTGCTCACCTCTCCAGTCATCAGCCTGCCCCTCTCTACTGACAACCCCAGCAGTGCTCAACTCTCCAGTCATTAGCCTGCCCCTCCCTCCTGACACCTCCAGTAGTGCTCACCTCTCCAGTCATCAGCCTGCCCCTCTCTACTGACAACCCCAGCAGAGCTCACCTCTCCAGTCATCAGCCTGCCCCTCCCTCCTGACACCTCCAGCAGTGTCACCTCTCCAGTCATCAGCCTGCCCCTCCCTCCTGACACCCCCAGCGGTACTCAACTCTCCAGTCATCAGCCTGCCCCTCCCTCCTGACACCCCCAGCAGTGCTCACTTCTCCAGTCATCAGCCTGCCCCTCCCTCCTGACACCCCCAGCAGTGCTCACCTCTCCAGTCATCAGCCTGCCCCTCCCTCCTGACACCCCCAGCAGTGCTCACCTCTCCAGTCATCAGCCTGCTCCTCCCTCCTGACACCTCCAGCAGTGCTCACCTCTCCAGTCATCAGCCTGCCCCTCCCTCCTGACACCCCCAGGAGTGCTCACCTCTCCAGTCATCAGCCTGCCCCTCCCTCCTGACACCCCCAGCAGTGCTCACCTCTCCAGTCATCAGCCTGCCCCTCCAGCAGTGCTCACCTCTCCAGTCATCAGCCTGCCCCTCCCTCCTGACACCCCCAGCAGTGCTCACCTCTCCAGTCATCAGCCTGCCCCTCCCTCCTGACACCTCCAGCAGTGTCACCTCTCCAGTCATCAGCCTGCCCCTCCCTCCTGACACCTCCAGCAGTGCTCACCTCTCCAGTCATCAGCCTGCCCCTCCCTCCTGACACCTCCAGCAGTGCTCACCTCTCCAGTCATCTACCTGCCCCTCTCTACTGACAACCCCAGCAGTGCTCACCTCATATATAATACACACTATAGATCTATACACTATATATATATATATATATATATATATATATATAATACACACTATAGATCTATACACTATATATATATATATATATAATACACACTATAGATCTATACACTATATATATATATATATAATACACACTATAGATCTATACACTATATATATATATATATATATATATATATATATATATAATACACACTATAGATCTATACACTATATATATATATATAATACACACTATAGATCTATACACTATATATATCTATAATACACACTATAAATCTATACACTATATATATATATAATACACACTATAGATCTATACACTATATATATATATAATACACACTATAGATCTATACACTATATATATATAATACACACTATAGATCTATACACTATATATATATATATATATATATATATAATACACACTATAGATCTATACACTATATATATATATATAATACACACTATAAATCTATGCACTATATATATATATATATATATATATAATATACACACTATAGATCTATACACTATATATATATATATAATACACACTATAGATCTATACACTATATATATATATAATACACACTATAGATCTATACACTATATATATATAATACACACTATAGATCTATACACTATATATATATATATATATAATACACACTATAGATCTATACACTATATATATATAATACACACTATAGATCTATACACTATATATATATATATAATACACACTATAGATCTATACACTATATATATATATACACACACTATAGATCTATACACTATATATATATATATAATACACACTATAGATCTATACACTATATATATATATATATAATACACACTATAGATCTATACACTATATATATATAATACACACTATAGATCTATACACTATATATATATATATATATAATACACACTATATATCTATACACTATATATATATATACACACACACTATAGATCTATACACTATATATATATATACACACACTATAGATCTATACACTATATATATATATAATACACACTATAGATCTATACACTATATATATATAATACACACTATAGATCTATACACTATATATATATATATATATATATAATACACACTATATATCTATACACTATATATATATATACACACACACTATAGATCTATACACTATATATATATATATAATACACACTATAGATCTATACACTATATATATATATATAATACACACTATAGATCTATACACTATATATATATAATACACACTATAGATCTATACACTATATATATATAATACACACTATAGATCTATACACTATATATATATATAATACACACTATAGATCTATACACTATATATATATATAATACACACTATAGATCTATACACGATATATATATAATACACACTATAGATCTATACACTATATATATATAATACACACTATAGATCTATACACTATATATATAATACACACTATAGATCTATACACTATATATATAATACACACTATAGATCTATACACTATATATATATATAATACACACTGTAGATCTATACACTATATATATATATAATACACACTATAGATCTATACACTATATATATATAATACACACTATAGATCTATACACTATATATATAATACACACTATAGATCTATACACTATATATATATATAATACACACTATAGATCTATACACTATATATATATATAATACACACTATAGATCTATACACTATATATATATATAATACACACTATAGATCTATACACTATATATATATAATACACACTATAGATCTATACACTATATATATATAATACACACTATAGATCTATACACTATATATATATAATACACACTATAGATCTATACACTATATATATATAATACACACTATAGATCTATACACTATATATATAATACACACTATAGATCTATACACTATATATATATAATACACACTATAGATCTATACACTATATATATATATATATATATAATACACACTATAGATCTATACACTATATATATAATACACACTATAGATCTATACACTATATATATATATATATAATACACACTATATAATACACACTATATATCTATACACTATATATATATATATATAATACACACTATATAATACACACTATATATCTATATACTATATATATATAATACACACTATAGATCTATACACTCTATATATATATATAATACACACTATAGATCTATACACTATATATATAATACACACTATAGATCTATACACTATATATATATATATATTTATAATACACACTATAGATCTATACACTATATATATATATAATACACACTATAGATCTATACACTATATATATATATAATACACACTATAGATCTATACACTATATATATATAATACACACTATAGATCTATACACTATATATATATAATATACACTATAGATCTATACACTATATATATATATAATACACACTATAGATCTATACACTATATATATATATATATATATATAATACACACTATAGATCTATACACTATATATATAATACACACTATAGATCTATACACTATATATATAATACACACTATAGATCTATACACTATATATATATATATAATACACACTATAGATCTATACACTATATATATAATACACACTATAGATCTATACACTATATATATATATATATAATACACACTATAGATCTATACACTATATATATATATATAATACACACTATAGATCTATACACTATATATATATATATAATACACACTATAGATCTATACACTATATATATATATATATATATATATATATATATATATATATATATAATACACACTATAGATCTATACACTATATATATAATACACACTATAGATCTATACACTATATATATATAATACACACTATAGATCTATACACTATATATATATATATAATACACAATATACCGTAGATCTATACACTATATATATATATAATACACACTATAGATCTATACACTATATATATATAATACACACTATAGATCTATACACTATATATATATATATATATATAATACATACTATAGATCTATACACTATATATATATATATAATACACACTATAGATCTATACACTATATATATATATATATATATAATATATATATATATATATATATATATATATATAATACACACTATAGATCTATACACTATATATATAATACACACTATAGATCTATACACTATATATATATAATACACACTATAGATCTATACACTATATATATATATATAATACACAATATACCGTAGATCTATACACTATATATATATATAATACACACTATAGATCTATACACTATATATATATAATACACACTATAGATCTATACACTATATATATATATATAATACACACTATAGATCTATACACTATATATATATAATACACACTATAGATCTATACACTATATATATATATATATATATATATATATATATATTACACACTATATAATACACACTATATATCTATACACTATATATATATATAATACACACTATAGATCTATACACTATATATATATAATACACACTATAGATCTATACACTATATATATAATACACACTATAGATCTATACACTATATATATATATAATACACACTATAGATCTATACACTATATATATATAATACACACTATAGATCTATACACTATATATATATATAATACACACTATAGATCTATACACTATATATATATAATACACACTATAGATCTATACACTATATATATAATACACACTATAGATCTATACACTATATATATATAATACACACTATAGATCTATACACTATATATATATATATATATATATATATATAATACACACTATAGATCTATACACTATATATATATATATATATATATAATACACACTATAGATCTATACACTATATATATATATATATATAATACACACTATAGATCTATACACTATATATATATATATATATATATATATATATATATATAATACACACTATAGATCTATACACTATATATATATAATACACACTATAGATCTATACACTATATATATCTATAATACACACTATAGATCTATACACTATATATATATATATAATGACACACTATAGATCTATACACTATATATATATAATACACACTATAGATCTATACACTATATATATATATAATACACACTATAGATCTATACACTATATATATATAATACACACTATAGATCTATACACTATATATATATATATATAATACACACTATAGATCTATACACTATATATATATATAATACACACTATAAGATCTATACACTATATATATATATATATATATATAATATACACACTATAGATCTATACACTATATATATATATATAATACACACTATAGATCTATACACTATATATATATATATAATACACACTATAGATCTATACACTATATATATATAATACACACTATAGATCTATACACTATATATATATATATAATACACACTATAGATCTATACACTATATATATATATATACACACACTATAGATCTATACACTATATATATATATAATACACACTATAGATCTATACACTATATATATATATATAAATACACACTATAGATCTATACACTATATATATATAATACACACTATAGATCTATACACTATATATATATATATATATATATAATACACACTATAGATCTATACACTATATATATATATATACACACTATAGATCTATACACTATATATATATATATAATACACACTATAGATCTATACACTATATATATATAATACACACTATAGATCTATACACTATATATATATAATACACACTATAGATCTATACACTATATATATATAATACACACTATAGATCTATACACTATATATATATATAATACACACTATAGATCTATACACTATATATATATATAATACACACTATAGATCTATACACTATATATATAATACACACTATAGATCTATACACTATATATATATATATAATACACACTATAGATCTATACACTATATATATATAATACACACTATAGATCTATACACTATATATATATATATAATACACACTATAGATCTATACACTATATATATATATACACACTATAGATCTATACACTATATATATATATAATACACACTGTAGATCTATACACTATATATATATATAATACACACTATAGATCTATACACTATATATATATAATACACACTATAGATCTATACACTATATATATAATACACACTATAGATCTATACACTATATATATATATATAATACACACTATAGATCTATACACTATATATATATATAATACACACTATAGATCTATACACTATATATATATATATAATACACACTATAGATCTATACACTATATATATATAATACACACTATAGATCTATACACTATATATATATAATACACACTATAGATCTATACACTATATATATATAATACACACTATAGATCTATACACTATATATATATAATACACACTATAGATCTATACACTATATATATATAATACACACTATAGATCTATACACTATATATATATATATATATATATATAATACACACTATAGATCTATACACTATATATATAATACACACTATAGATCTATACACTATATATATATATAATACACACTATATATACACACTATATATCTATACACTATATATATATATATATATATAATACACACTATATAATACACACTATATATCTATATACTATATATATATAATACACACTATAGATCTATACACTCTATATATATATAATACACACTATAGATCTATACACTATATATATATATATACACACACTATAGATCTATACACTATATATATAATACACACTATAGATCTATACACTATATATATAATACACACTATAGATCTATACACTATATATATAATACACACTATAGATCTATACACTATATATATAATACACACTATAGATCTATACACTATATATATATAATACACACTATAGATCTATACACTATATATAAATATATATATAATACACACTATAGATCTATACACTATATATATATATAATACACACTATAGATCTATACACTATATATATAATACACACTATAGATCTATACACTATATATATATATATATATATATATATATAATACACACTATAGATCTATACACTATATATAATATATATATATATATATAATACACACTATAGATCTATACACTATATATATATATATAATACACACTATAGATCTATACACTATATATATATATATATATATATAATACACACTATAGATCTATACACTATATATATATATATAATACACACTATAGATCTATACACTATATATATCTTAATACACACTATAGATCTATACACTATATATATATATAATACACACTATAGATCTATACACTATATATATATATATAATACACACTATAGATCTATACACTATAATATATAATAATACACACTATAGATCTATACACTATATATATATAATATATATATATATAATACACACTATAGATCTATACACTATATATATATATATAATACACACTATAAATCTATACACTATATATATATATATATATATATATATAATATACACACTATAGATCTATACACTATATATATATATAATACACACTATAGATCTATACACTATATATATATATATATACACACTATAGATCTATACACTATATATATATATAATACACACTATAGATCTATACACTATATATATTTATATAATACACACTATAGATCTATACACTATATATATATATATACACACACTATAGATCTATACACTATATATATATATATATAATACACACTATAGATCTATACACTATATATATATATATATATAATACACACTATAGATCTATACACTATATATATATATACACACACTATAGATCTATACACTATATATATATATATACACACACTATAGATCTATACACTATATATATATATAATACACACTATAGATCTATACACTATATATATATATATATATATAATACACACTATAGA